>NC_041393.1:589368529-589416229 GCF_002162155.2 Triticum dicoccoides
CTTCGCCCCGCGCCGCCCGGATCCCCCGCCGGCCGCCACCGCCGCGGGTGCGCCGCCCCGCACCCCGCGCCACCGCGGCCCCGCTCGCCGCCCTCCAGAGCCGGCCACCCGACCCCGCCGGATCCGCGCCGCCCCGCCGTGGCCCTCCGCCGCCGACCTCGCCTCCGGCCGGATCCGGGCCGGCGCCGCCCAGATCCGCCCGCCCCGGACCTCCCCGGCGACCTCCCGCGTCCCCGGCGTCCTTCCTCGTCCGCTCCGGCCGCCGACGCCTCAAACTCCGGCGAGACCCGCGAGGTTGACTTTCCCCCACCTCGAAAACGCCTGTCCCGAAGTTAATTTTGACATAAACATGCCATGTTCATCGCTTCACATCTCTGCATCCGTAGCTCCGTTTCGTGCGTATAATATGTCAAATTGTTCGCCTCGATGAGTACTTCATTTCATTCCATTGCATCATTTTCATTTGAGATCATCTTGATGCCCGAAATACTGTTGGAAGAGTGCATGTTGATGTTAATCTGCCGAAACTGTTATAACTTGCTCATTTGTCATTTTTGCCATGTTTGATGTGTGCATCCTATGAGGTTGATGTCTACATGAATGTTGATCTATGCCATGCCATCTTTCCAGGGGTGTATACCATGTATTTTTGTGATTTGTGTGCTGAGTGCATTGAGCTTGTTAAGTAGGGTAGTTGTTGTTGCTGTTTTCCTGACAGATTCTGTTATATTTTGTTGCTATGTTAACATGCTTCTACTAGTCATTGTGGGCATAATCTGGAGATGCTCTATAAACATGTTTTGATCTACATGTCATGCTCTGTCCATTCATGCCCTTGGTTGCAATTATAGCCTGCTGGAATATGTTGTTATCTTGCTCCAAAGTTGCTTGGAAATGTTGCTGTCAGCCTGTTAACATCAAGTTCACTTGTTCCCATGTGTTTTCCTAGTGATCCATGTATCCTATGAACTTGCTCTTGCCATGCTTAGCTTCATAAACATGTCTTCTTACTGTTGGTTGCCTTGCCATTGCTCTGTGGTGAGTGGTTCAAGCTCACGGACATGCCTACTTATTGTTGTCCCTGCCATGTATGAATCTGTAATATAACTTGCCATGTTTACATGGGTGCCATCATATTTTCTGATCCTTTTTGACTCATGGTCAGTAAGAGACTTTTGATCTATGCAATTAGTAGATTCATGCCATGCCTTTGTTTGCCATGATATGTTCCTATAACATGCTGTTTGCTTACTCTGAACAGTGCAACCTGATGTTATTTCCTGATAAGTCTGAAACTGTTATTATTCGCAATATCTCCATGTGTTTTTGAGCATGTTCTAGTTGTTTCTGGAGATAGCTCAGTGTTCATGTTTTGTTATGCTTTACGTGTACTTCATGCCCATGCCTTTTGTTAGTATGTTGGGGTGCTGTAGCATATTGTTTTGATGCTTGCAATATGCCTAGTTGCTGTTATGGACAGATTGTTGCTATGACTTGTTTCATGTGCGTGTGTTGAACCGTTACTCCGTTTTGAGTGTGCTCTATATGAAACTTGCTTGTTGTTGCATGTAGTTCCATATTATCATGTTGCATCCTTGTTTTGGTGTGTTTGCTTGATGTTTGGGTGCATTTTGCATCGATGCCATGTTTAACTTGTTTTGCTCATATCTTCTAGGCCGTAGCTCCGAATCTAATGAACTTTATATGTAACTTGACTAGAATTTCGTGTAGATCCTCTTGGTGCTCTTTAACTTGCTGTTTAACAACTTGAACATAAGGCTTATTCAGTTCTGGACCAATTTCGAGATATGCATATGAGGACTTACCGGAATTGATATATGTTGTTTCCGGCCTCATTTAAACTTGCCTTGATGTGTTGTTCTTCTTTGCATCATCTCTTGCCATGAGTAGCTTCATGTAGCTTTGCCATGCATCATGCTTGTTGTGCATCATGTCTTGTTCATGTGTGGTGTGTTTACCATGTTGTGTGCTTCTTCTCGATAGTTCCCGTTTCGTTGCGATCGTGAGGATTCGTTCGTCTACGTGTGGTTCGTCTTCGTGGCTTCGTCTTCTTCATGGACTCGTTCTTCTTCCTAGCGGGATTTCAGGCAAGATGACCGCTACCCTGGATCTCACTACTATCATTGCTATGCTAGTTGCTTCGTTCTATCACTATGCTGCGTTGCCTATCTTTTGCTCATCAAGCCTCCCAAATTGCCACGAACCTCTAACCTTTGACACCATTCCTAGCAAACCATTTATTGGCTATGTTACCGCTTTGCTCAGCCCCTCTTATAGCATTGCTAGTTGCAGGTGAAGTTGAAGATTGCTCCATGGTGGACAGGGTTATGTTGGGATATCACAATACCTCTTATATTATTAATGCATCTATATATTTGGTAAAGGGTGGAAGGCTCGGCCTTATGCCTGGTGTTTTGTTCCACTCTTGCCGCCCTAGTTTCCGTCATACCGGTGTTATGTTCCCGGATTTTGTGTTCCTTACGCGGCCGGGTGATTTATGGGACCCCCCTGACAGTTCGCTTTGAATAAAACTCCTCCAGCAAGGCCCAACATTGGTTTTACCATTTGCCTCACCACCACCTACTTTTTCCCTTGGGAGGCGCGCATCCTAAGGGTCATCTTTATTTTAGCCCCCCCGGGCCAATGCTTGTCTAAGTGTTGGTCCAAACTAGAGCCACTTGAAGCGCCACCTTGGGGAAACTTGAGGGCTGGTTCTAGTTGTACGTAGTGCTCATCCGGTCGTGGCCTGAGACGAGATACGCGCGGCTACTATCAGGATGTCGGCACGCCGGGAGGTCTTGCTGGTCTTGTTTTACCATTGTCGAAATGTCTTGTAAACCGGGATTCCGAGACTGATCGGGTCTTCCTGGGAGAAGGTCTATTCCTTCGTTGATCGCGAGAGCTTGTCAAGGGCTAAGTTGGGACACCCCTGCAGGGTATAAACTTTCGAGAGCCGTGCCCGCGGTTATGTGGCAGATGGGAATTTGTTAATGTCCGGTTGTAGATAACTTGACACTTGATCCGAATTAAAACGCATCAACCGCGTGTGTAGCCGTGATGGTCTCTTTTCGGCGGAGTCCGGGAAGTGAACACGGTTTCTGGGTTATGTTTGACGTAAGTAGGAGTTCAGGATCACCTCTTGATCATTGCTAGTTGACGACCGTTCACTTGTTCTCTTCTCGCTCTTATTTGCGTATGTTAGCCACCATATCATGCTTAGCCGCTGCTGCAACCTCACCACTTTACCCCTTCCTTTCTCATTAAGCTTTGCTAGTCTTGATACCCATGGTAATGGGATTGCTGAGTCCTCGTGGCTCACCAGATACTTCCAAAAACCAGTTTGCAGGTGCCTATGTTACCGAGCAGGTGACGCAACCAAGCTCAAGGAGGAGCTCGATGAAGATCTTGCCCTTTGTGTTGTTTCGTTCTAGTTGATCAGTAGTGGAGCCCAGTTGGGGTCGATCGGGGACCTTTGTCGCATTTGGGGTTCTTCTTTTATTTTGGTTCCGTAGTCGGACCTTGATTGTATCTGGATGATGTAATGCTTTATTCATGTAATTGTGTGAAGTGGCGATTGTAAGCCAACTATGTATCTCTTTCCCTTATGTATTACATGGGTTGTGTGAAGATTACCTCACTTGCGACATTGCTTTCAATGCGGTTATGCCTCTAAGTTGTGCTTCGACACGTGGGAGATATAGCCGCATTGAGGGCGTTACAAGTTGGTAATCAGAGCCTTCCCCGACCTTAGGAGCCCCACTGCTTGATTGTTTTTAGCGGCCGAGTTGTGTCTAGAAAAATGTTTTGAGTCATTTAGGATTATATATATTGGAGAGTTAGGAATTCTTTTTACTCCCCAGTCTCTTCATCGCTCTGGTAAGGCATCCTGACGTAGAGTTTTGACTCTTCTCTTCTCAAATTTCACTAATTTTTTTTTTAGGATCACGCGGGTATCTTGGAATCGTTCCGATGGTTTTATGATGAGAACATTGTCTTGGTGCCTCCTGTCAGAGGTTTAGTGAAAGTGACCCGGGGAGTTGAGCTCTGAGGTGTTGTCATCATAATTTTATCGTTGCAGTTCTGGAATACCTGAGTTTAGTACGCCGACATCGAAAATCTCTTTTATGCAGTTGTTGGTGAGATAACCCCGATAACCCAGTACTGAGGTGAGTACGGGAGTATTGCCATGACTCGTATAACAGATGCTTTTCGAAGGTTGAGGTACACGATTTCCGAAGGTTTCTTGGTTATGTGTTGACGGATGGATACAGCTGGATGTAGGGATTGTTAGTTTGGGTGAGATATATTGCTTCCCCTGTATCCCCAACACCAGATTGCATAACCAGAAAGTTTCGGGAGTTTATAGGTGGGAATTCAAGTAGCTCCTAGAATATCTTTCCGGCAGATGCATGATATGGGATTGGGTAAATCTCTATCATATGTATTTGTTCCGGCTTATTCTGCAAGCCAAATCCTTTGTTTTGTTTTATTTGTGGTATTTGAGTTGCTTCAATGTCAAGTGTTGATTCCATACCTTTCCGAAATGGTGTTCTCATACTCCGATGTGAATACCAATCCTTCTCGACAATCGAGATTGTCCTGTCAATCCTTTTCAACCGGCGTGTTTCTCTTCAAGTGGATCCGATCACTTCAACATCAGCAAGACCAATTATCATTTCTTCTCAATGGTGTTTGTTTCATTCGTCTCCAAGTTGCCTTTGTTTTTCCCGCCCACCCACCCTTTTTCCTCAAGGACTAAGATTTCTTTACCAAGTATCCATTTATTCATGTGAAGTCTCTTCATTCTTTTCTTTCAATGTTCTTATCCGGTGATTTCCCATGAAGATGCTCAACAGTTTCAAGTTCATCATCCTTCATTGTTGTTTCTTCTTCGGTGGATTTAATTCAAGCTCGATATTCATCATATTACTTTCCTCGTTTCAAATGCTTTCCCATGCCGGCGCACCTCTCAATCGCTCACTTCTCGCTATTCATTTTTCCTGAAGTGCTCAAGATATCTCCGAAGACTTGTGTTTCCATTCTTAATCCGTTCAAGCTATTTGGAGATTGTTATCTCATTCAAGCCATTTTATTCAACCGGTGAAATCTCTCTTTAAAATCATTTCAACGGTGTTTCTTTTGAGTGGGCCCTAACCCACAGGATTTTTCCCAGGATCTTACCTGACTCTTCTAATTTATCCGGATTGATTCCCAAAGTCTTTCGAAGTTTGACGTAAGAATGGATTCCATCAGTCACATGCCTTCTCCAAGGTCGTTTTCAAATTCTTTTCATCTTTGGCTGAACCTTTCCTCTTCTAATTCTCCTGGAGTATCTCAACAATTCATGGTGGTTCTCATCATCATTCTCAACATTTGAAGACCGAAGAAGAGTTCCTCTTAAATCCTTACCCGTTCTTCCAAAGATGCGTAGTTCAAGTTTGACGCCATCCTCTCATAATTGTTTTCGATTGTGGGAATTCTTTAAACCCATACGGAGCATTTCATGAGTTGTTTCCATTTCTTTCCTCTGAAGGCCATCATTTCTGAATATTACTCATTCTCAGCTTTCAGCTCTCGTTCTTGAATTCTTCCAGTGCATCGTTCAAATAACCTCTAATTAGTTCATGGTCTCTTCATTCTCATGTATCTAAATCCCTTCAAGTATCTTCATTCGTTTTCAAACTCTTTCCGGTGAATTGTGCCCTTGCTACTCTCTTTTTCAATTCTTACGGTGGTTCGTTCAAGATTTCACTTCCTTCATTATCATATCAATTCATTCGTTGTTTCCAAATCCCACCGGTGATTCCATCAATACCTTCTCAAGTTTACGCTATATCTCTCTTAATCCTTTTTTTTCAATGGGAATAAGTAATATGCCAAATCCATTGCTTGTCATCAATTTAATTTGATGAAGGATAAACATACAATAAATCTTATTCTTATTTCCTCAAGGTGATTTAATTCTTTTCTTCCGGAGATTGTTCATGATGAAGTAATTCTCGGTTCTAGTGTTTCATCTTTTCCTTTTCCGGAGTTCCAAGTTTTCCGCATTATCTCGTCGCGAAGCTCCATCTAAATCATTGCAAGGCCTCACCTTGTGTTTTCAACTTCTTTTTCTATTCATCATCCTTTTATTACCGGAGTTCTTCATGGAGGCTCTACATGGTGGTTCATCAAGGATTCTTTTCATTCTTCAATTGTTCTTCAAGATTTCTCTTGAAGTTATGACCCGCCAAGCTATACTCTAAAATAAACATGGTGCTCAACACATGTTTTGTTTTGAGGCGTTCAAGTATTCTTCTTCTTGCATTTCGAAGTGCAATTCTTTCTACCTTATCTTTTGAGGTGGTGTTATGTCACTCTTGACAATTTCCTTCATGTTTCATGAGTCACATGTTGTCAAGAATGAGGTACTCTATATCCATCAATCCCTTTGTTGGAGTTATCTTGTGTCATATTTCACCTAAAGCCTTCCCTAAGGAATGTTGCTATTTGTGGTGCATATCAATGATCCGAGTTTTCTCCTATCCTCTTGGTGAAGAAGTTGTTCATCTCTTTGGTGCTCTCAATCAAATCAATGGTTTCCATTTGTGGCCGGTTGCCACCTCATAATTTTGAGATGTTTTCCATAAGCCCACAACAAGCTTGTGCTTCTCGTTGTTGATTTTCCAACAACTCCGTTCGATTCTTCTTTGCAAGGATGCTTTCCAAGTTAACTTGTGGCAAAAGTTGTCATTTTCTTCTCCGTCCCTTTATGTGAATGATCTATCTTCTATTCTTTCATTACGGAGGCATTGTGATGTTGTGCTCTTCACCCATCACCTCGTTTTGTGAGGATCGTGTTCTTTTCTTGCTTATCCATTTAACCGCAGTGTTGTATCACCTGTTCAATATCTTTCATCTCATCAAGTTTTCTTCTCTTTTCTACTGGAGTGATGTCCAAATTCTGTCATTCTTGTTCCTTGGCTATCTCATTATACCAAGGTGGTCATATTCTTTTCGTTCGTGAAGCTCTTATTTCCATGTCTTTCAACCTTCAAGTTCTCGTAATAATCCTTGTTCCTCTTTTCTACCAGATTGTTTGCAATCTCGTTCATCTCTTTTGTACTCTTTCTATTAAATTGCTCAACCTCTCAAGGTTCGTGATTTCACACGTTCGTCAAAGAACCAACTTAGTTTTACCTCTCCTCTTCCTCTTCCTTTTCCCTCCGGTGCCATCCTAGATCTCGGAACGAGATCCTCTCGTAGTGGTGGAGTGTTGTAACACCCCGGATTCGATGCGCCAGGTGTCCGCCAGTTATTCGCCGTCGTTGCCATGTCATTTGCTTGCGTGTTGCACTTTGCCATGTCATCATTTGCATTTTATCATGTCATCATGTGCATTTCATTTTGCATACATGTTTTTCTCATGCATCCGAGCATTTCCTCCGTTGTCCGTTTTGCAATCCCGCACTCCTATGTCCCCCGGCGTCCCCCTTTCATCTCCTATTGTGAGCGGGTGTTAAACTTTCTTGGAATGGCCCGAGGTTTGCCAAGCGGCCTTGGTATAGCACCGGTAGACCGCCTGTCAAGTTTCGTGCCATTTGGAGGTCATTTGATACTCTAACGGTTAACCGGATAACCGTAAAGCCCTCTTTTGTGTGCAACCCTCCACCGCCGCCGGCCCGCGCGGCCCGCAGCAGGCCCGCGGGGCCGGGTCGCCGCTGCCGCCCAGCCGCGCCGCCGCCCGAGGCGCTCGCCTCCGCCCCGAGCCCGCCGCCGGCGGACCCGACCTCGCCGCCGCCGGGATCCGCCCGCCCCGCACCGCCGCCGCCTCCTCGCGTCGCCTCTTGGCCCCGCGCCGCCCGGATCCCCCGCCGGCCGCCACCGCCGCGGGTGCGCCGCCCCGTACCCCGCGCCGCCGCGGCCCCGCTCGCCGCCCTCCAGAGCCAGCCACCCGACCCCGCCGGATCCGCGCCGCCCCGCCGTGGCCCTCCGCCGCCGACCTCGCCTCCGGCCGGATCCGGGCCGGCGCCGCCCGGATCCGCCCGCCCCGGACCTCCCCGGCGACCTCCCGCGTCCCCGGCGTCCTTCCCCGTCCACTCCGGCCGCCGGCGCCTCGAACTCCGGCGAGACCCGCGAGGTTGACTTTCCCCCACCTCGAAAACGCCTGTCCCGAAGTTAATTTTGACATAAACATGCCATGTTCATCGCTTCATATCTCTGCATCCGTAGCTCCGTTTCGTGCGTATAATATGTCGAATTGTTCATCTCGACGAGTACTTCATTTCATTCCATTGCATCATTTTCATTTGAGATCATCTTGATGCCCGAAATGCTGTTGGAAGAGTGTATGTTGATGTTAATCTGCTGAAACTGTTATAACTTGCTCATTTGTCATTTTTGCCATGTTTGATGTGTGCATCCTATGAGGTTGATGTCTACATGAATGTTGATCTATGCCATGCCATCTTTCCAGGGGTGTATACCATGTATTTTTGTGATTTGTGTGCTGAGTGCATTGAGCTTGTTAAGTAGGGTAGTTGCTGTTGCTGTTTTCCTGACAGATTCTGTTATATTTTGTTGCTATGTTAACATGCTTCTACTAGTCATTGTGGGCATAATCTGGAGATGCTCTATAAACATGTTTTGATCTACATGTCATGCTCTGTCCATTCATGCCCTTGGTTGCAATTATAGCCTGCTGGAATATGTTGTTACCTTGCTCCAAAGTTGCTTGGAAATGTTGCTGTCAGCCTGTTAACATCAAGTTCACTTGTTCCCATGTGTTTTCCTAGTGATCCATGTATCCTATGAACTTGCTCTTGCCATGCTTAGCTTCATAAACATGTCTTCTTACTGTTGGTTGCCTTGCCATTGCTCTGTGGTGAGTGGTTCAAGCTCACGAACATGCCTACTTATTGTTATCCCTGCCATGTATGAATCTGTAATATAACTTGCCATGTTTACATGGGTGCCATCATATTTTCTGATCCTTTTTGACTCATGGTCAGTAAGAGACTTTTGATCTATGCAATTAGTAGATTCATGCCATGCCTTTGTTTGCCATGATATGTTCCTATAACATGCTGTTTGCTTGCTCAGAACATTGCAACCTGATGTTATTTTCTGATAAGTCTGAAACTGTTATTATTTGCAATATCTCCATGTGTTTTTGAGCATGTTCTAGTTGTTTCTGGAGATAGCTCAGTGTTCATGTTTTGTTATGCTTTACGTGTACTTCATGCCCATGCCTTTTGTTAGTATGTTGGGGTGCTGTAGCATATTGTTTTGATGCTTGCAATATGCCTAGTTGCTGTTATGGACAGATTGTTGCTATGACTTGTTTCATGTGCGTGTGTTGAACCGTTACTCCGTTTTGAGTGTGCTCTATATGAAACTTGCTTGTTGTTGCATGTAGTTCCATATTATCATGTTGCATCCTTGTTTTGGTGTGTTTGCTTGATGTTTGGGTGCATTTTGCATCGATGCCATGTTTAACTTGTTTTGCTCATATCTTCTAGGCCGTAGCTCCGAATCTAATGAACTTTATATGTAACTTGACTAGAATTTCGTGTAGATCCTCTTGGTGCTCTTTAACTTGCTGTTTAACAACTTGAACATAAGGCTTATTCAGTTCTGGACCAATTTCGAGATATGCATATGAGGACTTACCGGAATTGATATATGTTGTTTCCGGCCTCATTTAAACTTGCCTTGATGTGTTGTTCTTCTTTGCATCATCTCTTGCCATGAGTAGCTTCATGTAGCTTTGCCATGCATCATGCTTGTTGTGCATCATGTCTTGTTCATGTGTGGTGTGTTTACCATGTTGTGTGCTTCTTCTCGATAGTTCCCGTTTCGTTGCGATCGTGAGGATTCGTTCGTCTACGTGTGGTTCGTCTTCGTGGCTTCGTCTTCTTCATGGACTCGTTCTTCTTCCTAGCGGGATTTCAGGCAAGATGACCGCTACCCTGGATCTCACTACTATCATTGCTATGCTAGTTGCTTCGTTCTATCACTATGCTGCGTTGCCTATCTTTTGCTCATCAAGCCTCCCAAATTGCCACGAACCTCTAACCTTTGACACCATTCCTAGCAAACCATTTATTGGCTATGTTACCGCTTTGCTCAGCCCCTCTTATAGCATTGCTAGTTGCAGGTGAAGTTGAAGATTGCTCCATGGTGGACAGGGTTATGTTGGGATATCACAATACCTCTTATATTATTAATGCATCTATATATTTGGTAAAGGGTGGAAGGCTCGGCCTTATGCCTGGTGTTTTGTTCCACTCTTGCCGCCCTAGTTTCCGTCATACCGGTGTTATGTTCCCGGATTTTGTGTTCCTTACGCGGCCGGGTGATTTATGGGACCCCCCTGACAGTTCGCTTTGAATAAAACTCCTCCAGCAAGGCCCAACATTGGTTTTACCATTTCCCTCACCACCACCTACTTTTTCCCTTGGGAGGCGCGCATCCTAAGGGTCATCTTTATTTTAGCCCCCCCGGGCCAATGCTTGTCTAAGTGTTGGTCCAAACTAGAGCCACTTGAAGCGCCACCTCGGGGAAACTTGAGGGCTGGTTCTAGTTGTACGTAGTGCTCATCCGGTCGTGGCCTGAGACGAGATACGCGCGGCTACTATCAGGATGTCGGCACGCCGGGAGGTCTTGCTGGTCTTGTTTTACCATTGTCGAAATGTCTTGTAAACCGGGATTCCGAGACTGATCGGGTCTTCCTGGGAGAAGGTCTATTCCTTCGTTGATCGCGAGAGCTTGTCAAGGGCTAAGTTGGGACACCCCTGCAGGGTATAAACTTTCGAGAGCCGTGCCCGCGGTTATGTGGCAGATGGGAATTTGTTAATGTCCGGTTGTAGATAACTTGACACTTGATCCGAATTAAAATGCATCAACCGCGTGTGTAGCCGTGATGGTCTCTTTTCGGCGGAGTCCGGGAAGTGAACACGGTTTCTGGGTTATGTTTGACGTAAGTAGGAGTTCAGGATCACCTCTTGATCATTGCTAGTTGACGACCGTTCACTTGTTCTCTTCTCGCTCTTATTTGCGTATGTTAGCCACCATATCATGCTTAGCCGCTGCTGCAACCTCACCACTTTACCCCTTCCTTTCTCATTAAGCTTTGCTAGTCTTGATAACCATGGTAATGGGATTGCTGAGTCCTCGTGGCTCACCAGATACTTCCAAAAACCAGTTTGCAGGTGCCTATGTTACCGAGCAGGTGACGCAACCAAGCTCAAGGAGGAGCTCGATGAAGATCTTGCCCTTTGTGTTGTTTCCTTCTAGTTGATCAGTAGTGGAGCCCAGTTGGGGTCGATCGGGGACCTTTGTCGCATTTGGGTTTCTTCTTTTATTTTGGTTCCGTAGTCGGACCTTGATTGTATCTGGATGATGTAATGCTTTATTCATGTAATTGTGTGAAGTGGCGATTGTAAGCCAACTATGTATCTCTTTCCC
This sequence comes from Triticum dicoccoides, assembly GCF_002162155.2. Lineage (NCBI taxonomy): Eukaryota > Viridiplantae > Streptophyta > Magnoliopsida > Poales > Poaceae > Triticum > Triticum dicoccoides. Next base: position 589,380,002 of record NC_041393.1, read on the forward strand.
TTATGTATTACATGGGTTGTGTGAAGATTACCTCACTTGCGACATTGCTTTCAATGCGGTTATGCCTCTAAGTCGTGCTTCGACACGTGGGAGATATAGCCGCATCGAGGGCGTTACAAGTCAGCACTAAACTCTTATTAGAAAATATAGTTATTTCATAATGATAAAATACTTCAACTATACATGATGGACCTCTTGTATGGTCGGTGACAAGAAAACCAAGCAAGAGAATACCGAGAGCAGGTTGTTGTTTTCTGAGGTCGGTCCACACCTAAATTCCATGGGAAAGCCTGGCTTTTCTCTGTTTGCAAGATTTTTGTAAACAAGAATTGAAAGAGCGTGTGATTATTCTTAAGAAGCATACATCAAATCTATAAGAGCGCAATACTATTGGATTATTATGAGTACTTCTCGTGTATTTTTTTGGCAAAAGTTACATGCATGGTGCGTATTAATTTACATCTTTATTTAATTGTCTTAACTTTGATTTTGCAATCTATGCAACTTTTCTCACTTTGTTAACATCCTTCTCCATGAGTGACTTTTTGGCACTATTCAAAATACCTGTTGGCACTACTCAAAATATAGGGCTCATTCGAACTCGTCCTCCAAAGTGACTTTCTGCCTTCTCCATGAGCTATTTGGTCTCTGTAACCAAAAAATGCATTCACAAAACATGATTAGTGCAAGGCAAAATGGTTGTAATGTCAGGTTCGAAGAAAACAACCACAGTTATGCTACCTTTCATAGATGTTGCTGTCGGTGACAACTTCTGGTTTCTCACTTGAGTTCTACATGGAGATATAAGACTGACAATAACAAACAACTCAACGACATTGAAACTAAAGCTAATTTTAACCAATACAATGGAGGTTCACAGGAGGTAGGAACCTTCTGCAGACTGTAGTACTCCGTCTGAGCCATGCCGTGGGATCCGCTCATCCATGCTATCATCAAGCACAAGAAAATAATTAGTTGTCTCGTGCGTAGTTAAAATACTCTTCTACCCTGCTAAGCCCTAATCTAGAAGGAATGACCACTGAACTGTATAGTAAAAGAATTTTATTCATCCATTGTTCTTGCAATAATTCAACGACCAATGAATAAAATATCTTTGTTGTACTTCAAATCCTTTCTACCCACTTCTACGATGGCATTATTCTGAAATAAATAAATTATGTGCAAGTATGTTACCATGTCATTAATTTTAAACCCGGACATTTAGACCAACCTTAAACAAATAATCGAGTACACCCAACACCAAGAAAATGTTCTTTTCCGTGGACTTATTTTTTCGATCAACAGGAGCACCCCCTCCCCCGTTCCATTTCTCATAGAAAAACAAAACAACCATACCGAGTTTACCCAGTTTCATTTTTTTATCCTCTCCAAGTGTAGCAAAAAAAGATAAACTAAAAACAAAATCTGAAGAATTGGCAGCATAAAGACAACCAAACAGGCAAACCAATCATAGGTGCAACCACAAAAGACTACCAGCATAAAGACCATACTGACACCAAGACACACTACCCTAGCAAAGAGAGACACTCTGCATTATCAAGATTTGCGTGTAACTTTTGTTGTGTATCTTGTTGTAGCAACAACTTGCTTTTCATTGTCCCCATTATTAACTCCTAGCAGAAGTGACTCATAGTACTATATTAGTACGAAAGCAGAGTCAGAGTTTACATCACTTAGTTGCCCTCGAAAGCAGAGTATCAATAATTTGGCATATTCAAGTCCTATAAACTATATTGGCCTATTAGAGCATGTGATATGTAGGTTGCCTGTTATATGTGAAAGTGCATGTTCAACTTAAATTATATTTTGGAGTGATGACAATATGGTTAGGGGATCTAATATCAGTTGCTATAGTTTATCTCAGGATATTGGTTCCAAGTTATTCTTGATGAAGGTGTGCGACCCCACAATCCGAAAAGATCAAAGGCATGGTTTACCGGTGATTCAAACTTTTTCTTTTTGGTTCAATTTGAGTCATAGGAAAGACCGCACTATTAAGAGGGGTCATTGTGGATTTATGTCGTGCGGGAATGCCATCGTCAATACATGTACACCAGCCTTCCCACTCCTACCACAAATTTTCCATAGTGTGCTAGCTGTGGTATCCAGGAAGTTTGCACCAGAAGTTTCCTGGATACCCCGTGTGTTGGGGATATAACTATTTGTGTAAGCTGCCCAGGAGGGGCCGGGTTACGCAAAGAGGATTCACCAGAGAGAAGCCCAAGGCCAAGCATGAAGATGGCGGTTCAATAAAGGGCTTAAGGCCCGCAGGCGACTTAAGGCCCGTTGTAGTAAACCGCCGTAATGGCATGACTTTTATCATAAGGTAGATTTAACTAGTCACCGAGCCGGACACTGTTATAAGACGGCCGGGACTCTATAAGCCACAGGGCGTCAACCCGTGTATATAAGGGGACGACCTGCTGGCGGCTTAGGGCAAGAAAACAACTCATCAAGAGCCGGGCATAGCGTATCTTGCTCCCTGGTCATTGAAACATCAATACCAACCCAACTAGACGTAGGCCTTACCTTCACCGTAAGGGGCCGAACTAGTATAAAACCTCTCGTGTCCTTTGTCCCAATTTAACCCCTTCAAGCTTCCTAGTTGCGATGGCTCCACAATTAAGTCCTTTCACGAGGACATCTGACGTGAAAATTCCACGACACCGTGCGCACGGGATCTTTTGACCCCCGTGCGCACGGGGTAGTCAGAAACTTTCTGGGTACCCCGTGTGCACAGGGTCTTTTGTCCCCCCTTACTAACGGGGTACTACGTAACTCCCTAGATACCCAGTGCGCACGAGGTCTTTTTGACCCCCGTGCGCACGGGGTGCTGCGTATGTCCGTGGATACCCCGTGCGCACGGGGCTGACTTAGCCCATGCGCACGGGGTCCAACGGGCAGAATTCCTCACCGAGCCAAGAACACTATAAAAATGCCTCTTCTTCTTTCTCCATCTCCAACTGTAATGTCTTGTTTGAAATCCACCATTGCTACACCTTATTTTGCTCAATACACTCAATCCCTCCACCCAAACTTGTTGAAACTTTGGGGATTGGGAGAGCAAGACCTACTCTACACTTGGACCAAACCCCGCAATATTCATCCACCATTGACTTGTTACTCTTGGAGCTTGGGCTCCTAGGCAGTTAGAGGTTCCTCCGGAAGCTTCCTTGCTTGTGGTGTGCTCTAGAGAAGTTTTTAAAGGTGTGGTGGTCACCTTCAAGACCAACCCTGAGTGATTCGAGGCTCATCCGTTGGGGGTGACTCGAAAGAGATTACGGTGAGCCTTCGGTGGCGTTCCGCAAGCTTTGGCTCTTACACCACTCTAAATGGAGAGTAGCTATTGAGGGAGTCCAGGATTAGGGGGTACTCGGACAGCTGGACTATATACTTGTGCCGGACTATTGGACTATGAAGATACAAGATTGAAGACTTTGTCCCGTGTTCGGGTGGGACTCTCCTTCGCGTGCAAGGCAAGCTTGTCAATTCGGATATATGTGGATTTCCTTCTCTGTAACCGACTCTGTGTAACCCTAGCCCCCTCCGATGTCTTTATAAACCGGAGGGTTTAGTCCGTAGGACAAGAACAATGATAATCATAGGCTAGCTTCTAGGGTTTAGCCTCTACGATCTCGTGGTAGATCAACTCTCGTAATACCCATATCATCAAGATCAACCAAGCAGGAAGTAGGGTATTACCTCCATAGAGAGGGCCTGAACCTAGGTAAACATTGTGTCCCCCGCCTCCTGTTACCATTAGCCTTAGACGCACAGTTCGGGACCCCCTACCCGAGATCCGCTGGTTTTGACACCATGATGCCGAAGACGAAAACAATCCCGCCCAGCCAAGCACCAAGCTAGCCGAACGGGAGGATGGGCAAGCTAGCCCTGATGAAAAGGCAATGGAAGACGAGGTGAGCCCCGGCGACGAAGAATTTATCGTGCCAGAGGAGCGTTTCAAGCGCCAGCTTATAGCCACTACAAAAATCCTGAAGAAAAAGCAGCATCAACTTCAAGCTGATCAAGATCTGCTAACTGATAGATGGACTGAGGTCCTGGTAGCCGAGGAATACGGACTCGAGCGCCCAACCAAAAGTTACCCAAAGCGCAGGTTGTTACCTCAATTCTAGGAGGAGGCACTAGAGCCTACACTACCAGCACGGAATGCGGCTGACCGGCCACCTCGTGGCCGAGACAAGGCGGCGTATCAGCCCGAACACCAGCCCGCACCCCAGCGCCAAACAAATAAAAACACTAAGGCCCGGGGCTACACGCATGACTTGCGAGACGAATTGGAAAACAAAGCAGGACAGCCAAGATCGATCTACGGATCATGGGGGTGCACCCCAACGCGTGACGATGACCGCCACGCTGGATATACTAAATACAAATCTGGCTGGGCCGAATACAACGGACCAGATTCATCTGAACTGCATCATGATGTAGCCCGGCATAGAGGCGCCGCACACCCCCTATGCTTCACTGACGAGTAATGGAGCATGAATTCCCAGAAGGGTTTAAGCCCGTGAATATCGAGCCCTATGATGGGACTACAGACCTCGCGGTATGGATAGAAGATTTCCTTCTCCACATTCACATGGCCCACAGCGATGATCTACATGCCATCAAGTACCTCCCACTAAAACTCAAGGGACCGGCTCGTCATTGGCTGAATAGTTTGCCGGCAAACTCTATTGGAATTTGGGAGAACCTGGAGGACACATTCTGGGATAACTTCCAAGGCACTTATGTGCGACCACCAGATGCTGATGATTTAAGTCACATAACCCAATAGCCCAGAGAGTCAGCCAGGAAATTTTGGACTCGGTTCCTAACTAAAAAGAACCAAATTGTCGATTGTCCGGATGTTGAAGCCCTAGCGGCCTTTAAGGATAACATCCGTGATGAGTGGCTTGCCCAACACCTCGACCAAGGAAAGCCGAAGTCCATGGTAGCCCTAACAACACTCATGACCCACTTTTGTGCGGCCGAGGATAGCTGGTTGGCTCGTAGCAACAACACATCAAGAAATCCTGGCACGTCAGACGCCAGAGATAGCAACGGAAAGCCCCGATGCAACAAACACAAGCGTCACAATAATGGCGATGACGCTGAAGACATGGTCGTCAATGCCGGTTTCAGTGGCTCTAACTCTGGTCAGCGGAAAAAGCCATTCAAAAGGAACAATCCGGGCCCGTCCAGTCTGGACCGCATACTCGACCGTCCATGCGAAATTCATGGCACGCTAGGAACACCAACCAATCATACCAACAGAAAATGTTGGGTCTTCAAACAAGCCGGCAGGTCAGGAGCCGAAACCAAGGAGAAGGGGTCGCAAAGCAATGACGATGACGAGGAGCCTCGGCCACCGAACACAGGAGGACAAAAGAAATTTCCCCCGCAAATCAAAACGGTGAACATGATAAGCGCCACCCATATTCCCAAGCGGGAGTGGATGTGCACTCTCAGGGAGGACGACGCAACGGAGCCAGTCGCCCCAAAATATAACCTATGGTCGTCCGGCCCGATCACATTTGACCGTACGGATCACCCGGCCAATACCAGTCAGGGCAATTCGGCCGCACGAGTCCTTATGGATGGAGGCAACAGTCTGAACTTGCTGTATTAGGACACAGTGCGTAAGATGGGTATCGATCCTTCAATGATCAAACCCACTAAAACCACCTTTAAAGGTGTTATACCAGGTGTGGAGGCCTGTTGTACACGATCCATCACTCTAGAGGTAGTCTTTGGACCACTAAACAATTACTGAATCGAAGAATTAATCTTCGATATCGTCCCTTTTCGCAGTAACTATCATGCACTGCTCGGACGAACTGCGTTTGCTCGATTCAACGCGGTGACACATTATGCATACCTTAAGCTCAAGATGCCCGGCCCACGCGGCGTAAGGCCGAATGCTCCCTCCGTGCCGAAGAGCATACCGCTGCCCTAGCAGCAGAAGTGCAGACTGGCATTTTTCAATCGAACCTTCATTCAACAGCCAGACTCCCGGACACAGTCGAAAGAGTCCGAACTACTATGCGGCAGGATAGCCCAGCTCATCAAGAGCTCAATTAATCACCGCCGGAGACAATGCCAGGCTAGAACACACAATACAGTTTAACCGCTCCGTGGCACACACACACACACACATCTCTTTGCACTTTCTTTGCAGGTCCACTTTTGTGTAGGCCATCACTGGCAACATGGCGACCAGACCCACGAGGGGACGAACATACCAAGGAAGAAAATAGCTCGATTGCATAAGGGAATCCTTAGATATTCCCCTTGATGATCATCCGATTATTACTCGGATCCGCACACGGCTCCCCTCCCCCGGTCACAGCAGGTTCTGAAATCATATTTCTTTTTATCACACTATTTGTACTCATACGCATCAACGTATTATTCAAATGCAATATGTGGCTTTATATGACGCTTACTTGCTGCTCTTTCTTATTGATATTCTTTGTCAAATGGCATCCGTACACTGCGATATGCCTTAATATGCCAGGGGCCTTGTTGTACGCATAATACGACAATAAAGTCTGAAAACCCTCATGGTCGTTCGGCACCCCGAACTTATAGCATTATATGCATTGGCTCCAAATCATGTCTTGGGTCAATAGTTGGGTTGGCCGACTCCTGTGCTTGCTACCCTAGGTTCCGCTATATCGGCTAGGGTAGTAAAGGGAGAACTACTGCCATTGCGTCCGGGTTCTTTCGGGCGAGCGCCTCAGTAGAGAAAGCCGAAAACTGACTGCCATGATACGGCGAGAGCTGGTCAGCTGTTTGAGAGGTTGCAAAATCTTTAAGGATTTCTTCTGCATTATGCGATAACTAATGCAGCGTGCGACGGATCGGCTTTTCTTCCGATCAGGTGCTTATAGAGCCCCTAGTGCGGTCTTCTGAACACCAGGGGCTGCGCCTACCTTTCTTTTGTCAAACTCCTATGACTAAGTGAGAGTGATAAAGCCTTATAGTCCGATTGCCTGGTTCGTTGCGCTGAACACCTCCTTCAAGGACCCAAAACTGGGGTAAAGATTGCTCAGATTTATCCCGAACACCCCCGTACTTCCTACATGGGGGCAGAAGCCAACGACTGTCCAACTCTCAGGATTAACATATAAAACGGCCGCACAGGAGGAAAAAATCTGAAATAACAGGAAATAAATAATAGAAATGATCTTGTTTAAAAATTACATAGGACAACATGAATGTATTCATGGGAATATAATGTCCTTGGCGCATTGCTCCGCCACTAGGCGGGATCCTTTCAGGACACTATCATAATATAACTCGGGCTTGCGGTGCTCCTTCCCCTCCTGCGGTCCTTCGGTTATCAGCTTTTCAGCATCCATCTTCGCCCAGTGCACCTTCGCATGGGCGAAGGCCATTCGTGCACCCTCCATATAGACCGACCGCTTGATGACTTCAAGTTGAGGGCAGGCACCCACAAGCCGCTTTACGAGCCCGAAGTAACTGCTGGGAATCGGCTCGGCAAGCCATAGCCGGATAATTACATCCTTCATGGCTAGTTCGGCCGCCTTATGCAGTTCGATTAGCTGCTTCAGTTGATCGGCAAAGGGCACTGGATACTCCGGCGCCAGATACTACGACCAGAAGTGCTTCTCCACAATGCTCCTTTCTTCGGCTCGATAGAATTGTGCGGCATTAGATATGCTGCATGGCAGCTCCGCAAATACCCCTGGAGAAATCCGAATTCAAGTTAGCAATGTGATTTTCTCCTCAAATACTTGCTTTGCATAAAAAAAGCCTTACCCGCCGCGATCTTCCTCGCCTCTTGGATTTCCTGCAGGGCGCCTTGGGCTTCCCCCCGGGCATCGCGTGTGTCTTAATGAGCCTTGGTGAGTTCGGATTCTTTCTCCTTTAAACTCTGCTCCAAGGTCTCGCATTTCTTCACAGCCTCTTGGAGCTCTTGCTCAGCTTCAATAACCCTGGCCTCGTGCTTCTCATGAAGAGCCTGCTCTGCGGTTGCCTTTTTCTTGGCCTCGGCCACATCCTTCTTGAGAGCCTCGACTTCGGTCATCGCCCCTAGATCACACCATGAACATATTTTAATCATACTAAGTTATTCATTTGCGCTGAATGCGAACAGTTTTTTTGCATACCTTGGTTACCCTCCAACTGCTTCTTCACTCGGCCGAGTTCTTCTTCAGCCCGCTCCATGCTCTGCTTCAGTCTGGAGATTTCCGCAGTATGAGATGCGGCAGTCGCTACAGACGCCTGCTTATAAAAACAAAGAGGGAGAGATGCCATAAGTTGAGTCTCCTGCAAACATATATTTGATCCTCTGTCCGGTTCTTTCTTTCGCCGAAAAGTTTATCAGGGGCTACTACCTATACTATAACACTCTTTGAAACCTCACAAAACATACCTCAAAGCCCGTTATAAGGCTGATGCAGGCTTCGTTCAACCCACTCTCAGCAGACTGAATCTTCTCAATCACCGCACCCATAAGGGCACAGTGTTCTTCAATGATGGAGGCGCTCTTCAGCGCCGCTGATAAGGTATCCGGCACCTCTGGTTGGGCAGAGGATGCCGGTGGAACAGGCGTACCCCCTCCCACCGAGGGAGGCTGTCTGCCTGATTCCGGAGCCGTATCGGTCTCCGGAATTGTGTCCGGCTAGGGGCCGAATTCGAGATAGCCCCCGCCGTCGATCTCCATGGGAGCATTTTCTCCCATGTGTCCGACCCCCGAAGTTTGACCTCCTGGCGCCACCTTGACGATCTTTTCCCCAAATCCTTGGCCTGGGTCCCTCTGGGATGATACCTCGATATCGTTCACGAGTTTTGGGGAAGGGGCCTTCGGGGGTGTCCCGCTGTCCATAGCATCCGAGCCCAGTAAATCCTCCGATGAGGATTGTTCGGTGCAGGACCTCGCCGGACTGCAAAAAAGCGTGGCTCAATGATTAAAACATCGCACAATAGTGAGTCTGGATGCGCAAACGTGTTTGGATTTTATATACTCACAATTTCACCAGGGGCTGGACCCTGGGATCCCACTCCGGGCCGCTGTTGGTAGCGGTGGCAGACTTATCCGGAAGGGGAGTTTTCCCCTTCTTAGGCGACTCGGCCTCCAAGTGTGTGGAGGCCGGCCTTTTCTTTCTCCCCCTTGCTGTGGGGGATTGGTTTTCCTCATCTTCCTCGTCCTCTTTGGAGGAAGAGCGGGCATCGGAGTCTTCGGATATTGTGTCCGAAGTGCCGTGGCGACGAAGGCCGCCCGTGGTCTCTTTGGCCTCCTTCTCGGCTTTCTTCTTCGGTGCCTTATAAGGCACCGAGACCAGCATCTTCGTCAGAAGTGGGCCGACTGGTTCTTCTGGCAGTGGGGCCGGATAGTAGATCCGCCCCGCCTTCTTCGTCCAGCCCTAGGAGAGTTGTGGAAAACACATTGAGCATTTCCCTTGGATTATGCAAATAAAACGTATGACTTGCCAATGAACAATGACTTACCGAACTTGCAGGGCGGGACAGTTGATACCCGTGGTCCTCGGCTGGGTCCGGCCATGATTTGCCAGACTTAAAGAGCACCTTCCAGATGTGTTTGTGCAATGAGCCAAAGAACTTTAGCAGGGTCTGGTGCTTGGCCGCGTCGAATTCCCATAAATTGCAGGCCCTGTGTTGGCAAGGGAGAATCCGGCGAACTAACATCACCTGGACTACATTGACAAGTTTGATATTCTTGTCTTCCATATCCTTGATGCGCGTCTAGAGCACCGACAACTCATCGGGCAAAGACCAGTTCAGGCCCTTCTTGGGCTAGGACGTAAGCCGCAGAGGAGCTCCGGATCGGAATTCGGGAGCTATGGCCCATTTCGTGCCACGCGGCTCAGTGACGTAGAACCACTGCTATTGCCACCCATTGACGGAGTCATTGAAAGTACCTGATGGCCATGTGACGTTCGGCATCTTGCTCACCATGGCACCTCCGCACTCAGCGTGCTCGCCGCTCACTACTTTGGGCTTCACATTAAAAATCTTCAGCCATAAGCCGAAGTGTGGCGAGATGCGGAGAAAGGCCTCGCACATGACGATGAATGTTGAGATGTTGAGGAAGGAATTGGGGGATAGATCATGAAAATCGGGAGGCGATGGCTGATTTTGTTGGCCAGATACCCGGCCTCCTGAAGCTTTTTGATATCCTTCTCCCGGACGGTAGAGGCCATCCACTTGCCTCCTGCTCCAGATCTAGACATTTTCGGAGGGCCTTTGTGGGACGAGAAGACGAACGCTTGGGCGCTGGAGCTCAAGTGAGAGAGAATGGATGAGCAGAGGAAGGAGAAGGCGTGGGTGAAAAAGGGGAATCCTTATCTCCTTATAAAGGCGGTAAAACCATGCGCCTCCCCACTTGCCCTATAAACTCGCTTATTCCCCAAGCGCCGTGTTGATGGCGCGGTTGGGTTACCCACACATGTATTGATGAGAATCCCATGATAAGGGGACACGATCTCTGCTTAGACAAGACATGCCTATGAAACCGCCTCGCAAGATGTGCGGTAGCAGGTTGGGAAAAACAGTTCGAATAATGACCGGGCCACAGTGTGATGTCACGCTATGAAGAGTTGTCGGCAGATTAGACTTGTGGAATATTGTGCTCTCTACGGTGGTATGTGGAATTTATTTTGCAGAGCCGGACACGATCCTTATGTTCAAGATCTTCTTTCGAGTATTCGGAGAAGGAACCCGCCTTGCAATGCCGAAGACAATCTGCGCGCCGGACTCATCATCATTGAAGCCTGGTTCAGGTGCTACTGAGGGAGTCCAGGATTAGGGGGGTACTCGGACAACCGGACTATATACTTGTGCCGGACTGTTGGACTATGAAGATACAAGATTGAAGACTTCATCCCGTGTCCGGGTGGGACTCTCCTTTGCGTGGACGGCAAGCTTGGCAATTCGGAGATGTAGATTTCCTTCTCTGTATCCGACTCTGTGTAACCCTAGCCCCCTCCGGTGTCTATATAAACCGGAGGGTTTAGTCTGTAGGACAAGAACAATGATAATCATAGGCTAGCTTCTAGGGTTTAGCCTCTACGATCTCGTGGTAGATCAACTCTTGTAATACTCATATCATCAAGATCAATCAAGCAGGAAGTAGGGTATTACCTCCATAGAGAGGGCCCGAACCTGGGTAAACATTGTGTCCCCCACCTCCTATTACCATTAGCTTTAGACGTACAGTTCGGGACCCCCTACCCGAGATCCGCCGGTTTTGACACCGACAGCTATTACCCAAGGAAGAGTGACCTTCGGGATAAAATCCGCGTCCTCATCTCACTTGTGGTTAATCCTTTCCCGCACTTTATTTTGCTTTGTATGCTTGTTTGCTTGCTAAATAGTTTGTTGCCTAGCATATTTAAATTTAAGCTTGCTTGTCATATAGGTTGTGTTCACCTAGTTTCATATCTAGTGAACCCTATTTATTCGCTAAACCTTAAAATTGACAAGAAAGATTAAAATTTGCAGCCTCCTATTCACCCCCCTCTAGTCGACCGTATCGATCCTTTCAATTGGTATCAGAGCCTCATGCTCTAATATAATGTTTTACAACCTTAGAGGATATGGTCGATCTAGGGAATGTGGGAGGTGCCGCACTCCTTGCGGAGGATGGTGAAAACCTACCCCCGCCGCGCCCGACGCACTTGTAGCTCCGATCGTTGGTCCACCGTCGTTGGTCCGCCGTCGTTGGTCTGCCGCCCCCATTATCTGCGACCGACATTTTTTCAATGTTTGCGGACCTCAAAACCGCCATGTTGATAGATGTATGTTCCTTGCTCGCATAAAGCCCTCGACATCTGCATCAAATTCATTTGATCCAAATGCCATTCATGATGTGGATGATTCGAGAGAACCTCTTGCATCTCTGTCTCGCACTCAAGTTCCCAAGTACAATGCCGTGGCACACTTTTACTCACTCCAATCTTTGAAACACACTCGCAGTAATCCTGTTGGGACTCCGCCCCCTTTGAAAGCTAATACTTTTGTGATAACCCACAAGTATAGGGGATCACAACCATTTTCAAGGGCAAAGTATTCAACCCAAATTTATCGACACAAGGAGAACCAAAGAATATTTGCAAGTATTAGCAGTTGAGTTGTCAATTCAACCACACCTGGAGACTAAATATCTATAGCAGAGTGATCAGTAGCATGTAGTATGGTAGTTTGACAGTAGTAGCAATAACAGTGACAGTGATGGTGACAGTAGTAGCGGTAGTTTTATAGCAACTGTGACAGTAGCAACAACAGCAGTAGTAATAATAACTTAGCAAGAACAATATATGAAAAGCTTGTAGGCATTGGATCGGTGATAACGTTGGATAGTATTCATCATGTAATAGTCATAACCTAGGGCGACATAGAACTAGCTCCAATTCATCAATGTAATGTAGGCATGTATTATGTATATAGTCATGCTTATGGAAAAGAACTTGCACATCATCTTTTGTCCTGCCCTCCTGTGGCAGCGGGGTCTATAAGGAAACTAAGGGATATTAAGGCCTCCTTTTAATATAGAACCGAAACAAATCATTAACACTTAGTGAATACATGAACTCCTCAAACTACAGCAATCACCGGAAAGAATCCCAATTGTTGTCACCTTGGGGTATGCGGATCATAACACGTAGCAGGTGCATATAACTTGCAAGATCGGATCAAGAACACAAGTATATTCATGAAAACACAGATGGTTCAGATCTCAAATCATGTCACTCGGGTCCTAGTGACAAGCATTAAAAATAGCAAAGTCATAGAAACATCAATCTCAGAACATAGTGGATACTAGGGATCAAGCAATAAGAAAATTAACTCAAGTACATGATAAATCTCATCCAACCCATCACCGTCAAACAAGCCACTACAGCAGGATGTTGCTAACGCGACACTATAATCAGAGACCCTTCGACGAAACTATGTGCGATGCATTAATCGCAATAGTGATGTAAAAAACCCGTCAAAAAATATGCAAAACGTTTGCGATGGCGGATACATCAAACACGGTTCAAATTTTAGTTGTGTGTGATGCGGGGCATACAGTCCGGTTCAATGAACTATTTGCGATGAGGAAGAAGAACAAAAACGGGCAACCAAATTAAGGCGTGTGCGACATACGGCATACAGTTCAGTCTGATTAACTATTTGTGATGAGGCGGAACAACAGAAACGGGCAGTCAGATGAAGGTGTGTGTGCGATTGAGGGCATACACTTCAGACGGATGAGCCGTCTGCAATTAGGCAACACAACCGAAACGGTGAGCCAAATCAATGTGTCTGCGATTGATGGCATACACTTCACACGGATGAACTGTTTGCAATTAACCACAACAATCAGAAACAGTTAGACATATCAACGTGTGTGTGTTAGACGGGCACACATTCTAATTAAAATAAGCATGCATGATGGTAATAATGAGCGTGCACGGTTGTTGGAACAAGACGTGTGCTGACATCACCTATTGCGGTGCACCCTATGGCGCAAACGCCATGTACGCGGCCGAGAAAGCGTGCCCACGTTACGCTGTCCGAGAATAGTGCCGCACTTAGAAATTATAGAACCGTCAAAAATTTTGAGCCTGCGTCCCGTCACATTACAAATTACTACCACGCTATATTTAAGTGCAAACCTGTTCACATCGATCAAAATCTAAACGGTTTCCCACTTAGGAGCGTATTAGTACTCGGTTATAAATACTACTACTCCAAGATGACTGCACATTCCTCCTCAACTCCCCATCCACAAAAACAAATAAGTCATTCATCGTCGTTCCCTTGCCTTTGCCATGGCCAGCGTGAGTTCTGGGTTGATAGATTACTACCAGGGAGAGGCGAGCATGGAAGCAGAAGCACGACAGATGTCCCGCCTCGCCGCGAAAGCAGCCGACATGTATTGTCATGCGGCCGTAGCAGCACAGAGGTCTCGCTGTGCCGCTGAAGCAGCACAGAGGTCCCGCCATGCCGTCGATGCAGCAGACTGGTCTGGTCCCGCCATGCCGTCGAAGCAGCAACGATGTCCCACCGGGCTGAGAATAGCAGTGATGTCCTCCCGCGCCGCGGTGGCCTGGGAAAATATCTCGCGTCCAGGCTAGGACTCTCTAGGCGCATGCACACTATGCTCGATGACCTGATGGGTCGGATCTCCGACTGGATGAAGCACCAGGACGAGATGAATGCCTTGTTTGAAAATGCTACCAGCATCATCCGGGGACTAGGGAAGGACAAGGCGAAGCTCCGCACCGAGCGTGACCTGCTGAGGGCGAAGATCGCCGGAATGACGAAGCAGCACGAGGAGACCACTGCCTTGTTGCAGAGGACCAGCATCATCATCAAGAAACTTATGGATGAGAATGCCATGCTCCGCATCGAGTGCCAAAGGATGGTGGAGGAACCCGTGGATGCTCTCAAGCAGCATCTTGAGGACACGAAAGAGCTCATCGCCGCTCGCCGCGAAGACTAGTTCCCGTAGCCTGCAGTAACACATCAAGAAAGTAGAGATCAGTGAGCCAGATTGTTGTGTTCCTTCTTCTTTTTCCCTTGTATATTTCGGGTGTTGTTGCATGTGGTTTTTTAATTATCTTCCTGAATATGTAAGACAATTATTATCCACTGTCATCGTCCTTATATTCATCAGTCTTGCTATAAGTCGCATTCGATGCTATATAGGTCCGTCGGATCTTACATCAAGATCCATGCAAAACTTTCTTTTCAGATTTTCTTTTTTCTCTCTTAAATCTCAGTCAAGTGAGACATAGGCATGCCATGAAACAGGGGCTCAGGCGCCATTAATGGAGACGTTGGGAGGGTGGTGGGTGGCGGATAGAGGTAAAATGGCTCCCCCTCGATGAGCATGCGCAGGGGTCTGATCTCACGCCTCCCGTACTCAAATAGCTACCCGCACGACACCTCCTAGCCAATAAAAAAAGGGGACGTTTGGCGGCACGTAGATGGTAAGTAAAACGCCCATGGTTTCAATAATACTCATGTTTCCGATTTGTAACGTGACAACACTTGTTCCAAAATGACTTTATTGATTGTTAATGTTTGCGCCTTCGCAAATCGGACAAGTTTTTTTACCAGAACATGTTGGTGCCATGCCATGACACCATGCCAAGTTTCATGATTTTCAGGCGAGTTTTCGATTTACAGGAGTTAAAAAAACCAAGTTTCTCAATATTTCCGGTAGAGCCACGACGCCCAAATGTTTGAATTCCATTCCCATTTCTTGCATGGGACCTAGAAATTCACCCAAGGACACACATGTGATTTTTCAACCAACTTTTGCACACTGAAGCATGCGCTTGTACTTCAAATTTGAATTATGCATATTAAATGCCCTAAATTTCAATTAATGTATAAAAAAAGGCCAAACAACCTCGGAATAATTCCAAATTTTAGCACGAGACTCCTATTTGGTCAAAGCTGCCCGTGTAAAAAATCAAGGCGAGAGAAGGCAATGTACATCGTTTCGCACACGGACGTGACACGTTCCCTCTCGGAACCATGAGTCTTCTTGAGAGAAGCTCCGGTCTACAAGAATCTTAGACCAAAGCTTGTCCCAATTCGGCTAATTTTTTTACCACAACATGATAGTGCCATGTCATGACACCATGGCAAGTTTCATGATTTTCAGGCGTGTTTTGGGTTTACAGGAAATAAAAAACCAAGTTTCTCAATATTTCCGGCTGAGCCACGATTCCCAGATGTTTGAATTCCATTCCCATTTCTTGCATGGGACCTAGAAATCCACCCAAGGACACACATGTGATTTTTCAACCAACTTTCGTGCATTGGAGCATATGCTTGTAGTTCAAATTTGAATTATGCACATTAAATGACCAGAATTTCAATTAATGTATAAAAAGGCCAAACGACCCCGGTATAATTCCAAAATTTAGCACAAACTCCTATTTGGTCTAAGCTACCTGTGTAAAAAAATTAAGGCGGGAGAAGGCAGATTATGTCGTTTCGCACACGCAGGTGACACGTGAAGGAAATATGCCCTAGAGGCAATAATAAAGTTATTATTTATTTCCTTATTTCATGATAAATGTTTATTATTCATGCTAGAATTGTATTAACCGGAAACATAATACATGTGTGAATACATAGACAAACATAGTGTCACTAGTATGCCTCTACTTGACTAGCTCATTAATCAAAGATGGTTAAGTTTCCTAACCATAGACATGAGTTGTCATTTGATTAACGGGATCACATCATTAGGAGAATGATGTGATTGACTTGACCCATTCCGTTAGCTTAGCACTTGATCATTTAGTATGTTTCTATTGCTTTCTTCATGACTTATACATGTTCCTATGACTATGAGATTATGCAACTCCCGTTTATCAGAGGAACACTTTGTGTGCTACCAAACGTCAAAACGTAACTTGGTGATTATAAAGGTGCTCTACAGGTGTCTCCGAAGGTACTTGTTGGGTTGGCGTATTTCGAGATTAGGATTTGTCACTCCGATTTTCGGAGAGGTATCTCTGGGCCCTCTCGGTAATGCACATCACTATAAGCCTTGAAAGCAATGTATCTAATGAGTTAGTTACGGGATGATGCATTATGTAACGAGTAAAGGGACTTTCCGGTAACGAGATTCAACTAGGTATTGAGATACCGACGATCGAATCTCGGGCGAGTAACATACCAATGACAAAGGGAACAACGGATGTTGTTATGTGGTTTGACCGATAAAGATCTTCGTAGAATATGTGGGAGCCTATATGAGCATCCAGGTTCCGCTATTGGTTATTGACCGGAGACGTGTCTCGGTCATGTCTCCATAGTTCTCGAACCCGTAGGGTCCGCACGCTTAAAGTTCGATGACAGTTATATTATGAGTTTATCTGTTTTGATGTACTGAAGGTAGTTCGGAGTCGCGAATGTGATCACGGACATGACGAGGAGTCTCGAAGTGGTCGAGACATAAAGATCGATATATTGGACGACTATATATGGACACCAGAATGGTTCCGGGTGAGATCGGGATAATACCGGAGCACCGGGAGGTTATCGGAACCCCCCGGGAGGTATATGGGCCTTAATGGGCTTTAGTGGACAGGAGGGGAAAGGAGCAAGGGAGGGGGCGTGCCCCCCAAGCCCTATCCGAATTGGGAAGGGGGGCCGGCCCTTCCATTTTCTTCCTCGCTCCTTCCTCTTCCTTCCCTCTCCCTCTCCAATTAGGAAAAGGAGGAGTCCTACTCCCGGTGGGAGTAGGACTCCCCCCCTGGGCGCGCCTCGTCCTTTTGGCCGGACCTCTCCCCCCTCCTTTATATATGTAAGAGGGGGCACCCCATAGACACAACAATTGATCCCTTGGATCTCTTAGCCGTGTGCGGTGCCCCCCTCCACCATAATCCACCTCGATAATATTGTAGCAGTGCATAGGCGAAGCCCTGCATCGGTAGAACATCATCATCGTCACCATGCCGTCGTGCTGACGGAACTCTCCCTCAAAGCTCGACTGGATCGGAGTTCGAGGGACGTCATTGAGTTGAACATGTGCTGAACTCGGAGGTGCCGTGCGTTCGGTACTTGATCGGTCGGATCGTGAAGACGTACGACTACATCAACCGGGTTGTCCTAATGCTTCCACTTTCGGTCTATGAGGGTACGTGGACAACACTCTCCCCTCTCGTTGCTATGCATCACCATGATCTTGCATGTGTGTAGGATTTTTTTTGAAATTACTACGTTCCCCAACAGTGGCATCTGAGCCAGGTTTTATGCGTAGATCTTATATGCACGAGTAGAACACAAGTGAGTTGTGGGCGATACAAGTCATACTGCTTACCAGCATGTCACACTTTTGTTCCGCGATATTGTTGGATGAAGCGGCCTGGACCGACATTACGCGTATGCTTACGCGAGACTGGTTTTACCGCCGTGCTTTGCACACAGGTGACTAGCGGGTGTCAGTTTCTCCAACTTTAGTTGAACCGAGTATGGCTACGCCCGGTCCTTGAGAAGGTTAAAATAACACTAACTTGACGAACTATCGTTGTGGTTTTGATGCGTAGGTAAGAACGGTTCTGGCTCAGCCCGTAGCAGCCACGTAAAACTTGCAACAACAAAGTAGAGGACGTCTAACTTGTTTTTGCAGGGCATGTTGTGATGTGATATGGTCAAGGCATGATGCTATATTTTATTGTATGAGATGATCATGTTTTGTAACCGAGTTATCGGCAACTGGAGGGAGCCATATGGTTGTCGCTTTATTGTATGCAATGCAATCACCCTGCAATTGCTTTACTTTATCACTAAGCGGTAGCGATAGTCGTAGAAGCAATACTTGGCGAAACAACAACGATACTACAATGGAGATCAAGGTGTCGCGCCGGTGACGATGGTGATCATGACGGTGCTTCGGAGATGGAATCACAAGCACAAGATGATGATGGCCATATCATATCACTTATATTGATTGCATGTGATGTTTATCTTTTATACATCTTATCTTCCTTTGATTGACGGTAGCATTATAAGATGATCTATCACTAAATTTCAAGATAAAAGTGTTCTCCCTGAGTATGCACCGTTGCCAAAGTTCGTCGTGCCGAGACACCATGTGATGATCGGGTGTGATAAGCTCTACGTCCATCTACAACGGGTGCAAGCCAGTTTTGCACACGCAGAATGCTCGGGTTACACTTGACGAGCCTAGCATATGCAGATATGGCCTCGGAACACTTGATACCAAAAGGTCGAGTGTGAATCATATAGTAGATATGATCAACATAGTGATGTTCACCATTGAAAACTACTCCATCTGACGTGATGATCGGACATGGTTTAGTTGATTTGGATCATGTGATCACTTAGATGATTAGAGGGATGTCTATCTAAGTGGGAGTTCTTAAGTAATATGATTAATTTAACTTTAATTTATGATGAACTTAGTCCTGATAGTAATTTGCAAATTATGTTGTAGATCAATAGCTCGCGTTGTTGCTTCCCTATGTTTTATATGTGGTCCTAGAGAAAACTAAGTTGAAAGATGATAGTAGCAATGATGCAGACCAGGTCCGTAATCTGAGGTTTATCCTCATTGCTGCACAGAAGAATTATGTCCTTGATGCACCGCTAGGTGACAGACCTATTGCAGGAGCAGATGCAGACGTTATGAACGTTTGGCTAGCTCAATATGATGACTAATTGATAGTTTAGTGCACCATGCATAACGGCTTAGAATCGGGACTTCAAAGACGTTTTGAACGTCATGAACCATATGAGATGTTCCAGGAGTTGAAGTTAATATTTCAAGCAAATACCCGAGTTGAGAGATATGAAGTCTCCAACAAGTTCTATAGCTAAAGGATGGAGGAGAATTGCTCAACGAGTGAGCATGTGTTTAGATTGTCTGGGTACTACAATCGCTTGAACCAAGTGGGAGTTAACCTTCCAGATAAGATAGTGATTGACAGAGTTCTCTAGTCACCATCACCAAGTTACTAGAACATCGTGATGAACTATAGCACGCAAGGGATGACGAAAACGATTCCTGAGCTCTTCGTGATGTTGAAATTGATGAAGGTAGAAATCAAGAAAGAGCATCAAGTGTTGATGATTGACAAGACCACTAGTTTCAAGAAAAGGGCAAAGGGAAATAAAGGGATCTTCAAGTAGAATGGCAAGCAAGTTGTCACTCCTGCGAACAAGCCCAAAGCTGGACCAAAGCCTGAAACTGAGTGCTTACACTGCAAAGCAAATGGTCACTGGAAGCGGAAATGCCCTGAATATTTGGTGGATAAGAAGGATGGCAAAGTGAACAAGGGTATATTTGATATACAGGTTATTGATCTGTACCTTACTAGTGTTTATAGTAGCCCCTGAGTATTTGATACTTGTTCGGTTGCTAAAAAAATTAGTAACTCGAAACAGGAGTTACAGAATAAACAGAGACTAGTTGAGGGTGAAGTGACGATTTGTGCTGGAAGTGGTTCCAAGATTGATATGATCATCATCACACACTCCCTACACTTTTGGGATTAGTGTTAAACCTAAATAAATGTTATTTGGCATTTGCGTTGAGCATGAATATGATTTGATCATGTTTATTGCAATACGGTTATTCATTGAAAGTCAGAGAATAATTGTTGTTCTGTTTACATGAATAAAACCTTTGATGGTCATACACCCAATGAAAATAGTTTGTTGGATCTCGATCATAGTGATACACATATTCATAATATTGACGCCAAAAGATGCAAAGTTGATAATGATAGTGCAACATATTTGTGGCACTGCCGCTTGGGTCATATCGGTGTAAAGCGCATAAAGAAACTCCATAAAGATGGACTTGTGGAATCACTTGGTTATGAATCATTTGATGCTTGCGAACCGTGCCTTTTGGGCAAGATGACTAAGACTCTGTTCTCCAGAACAATGGAGTGAGCAACTGACTTATTGGAAATAATACATACTGATGTATGCGATCCGATGAGTGTTAAGGCTCACGTCAAGTATCCTTATTTTCTGACCTTCACAGATGATTTGAGCAGATATGGGTATATCTACTTAATGAAACACAAGTCTGAAATATTTGAAACGTTCAAAGAATTTCACAGTGAAGTGAAGAATCTTCGTAACAATAAAATTAAGTTTATACGATCTGATCGCAGAGGCGAATATTTGAGTTACGAGTTTGGTCTTCAATTAAAAAAAATTGGAATAGTTTCACAAACTCATGCCACCTTGAACACCACAGCATAATGGTGTGTCCGAACGTCATAACCGTACTTTATTGGATATAGTGCAATCTATGATGTCTCTTACCGGCTTACCACTATCGTTTTGGGGTTATGCATTAGAGACAGCTGCATTCACGTTAAATAGGGAACCGTCAAAATCCATTGAGACGACACAATATGAACTATGGTTTAGCAAGAAACCTAAGCTGTCTTTCTTAAAGTTTGGGGTTGCGATGCTTATGTGAAAAAGTTTCAGCATGATAAGCTCAAACCCAAATCGGAGAAGTGCGTCTTCATAGAATACCCAAAAGAGACTATTGGGTACACCTTCTATCACAGATCCGAAGGCAAGATCTTTGTTGCTTAATATGGATCCTTTCTAGAGAAAGAGTTTCTCTCAAAAGAAGTGAGTGGGAGGAAAGTAGAACTTGATAAAATAATTATACCTTCTCCCGAATTGGAAAGTAGTTCATCACAGAAATCAGTTCCAGTGATTCCTACACCAATTAGTGAGGAAGTTAATGATGATAATCATGAAACTTCAGATCAAGTTATTACAGAAACTCATAGGTCTTCCAAAGTACAGTTCGCACCAGAGTGGTGCGGTAATCCTATTCTGGAAGTCATGTTACTAGACCAAGATGAACCTATGAACTATGAGGAAGCAATGATGAGCCCAGATTCCACGAAATGGCTTGAAGGCCATGAAATCTGAGATGGGATCCACATATGAGAACAAAGTGTGGACTTTGGTGGACTTGCCCGATGATCGGCAAGCCATACAAAATAAATGGATCTTCAAGAGGAAGACAGACGCTGATAGTAGTGTTACTATCTACAAAGCTCGACTTGTCGCAAAAAGTTTTTCGACAAGTTCAAGGTGTTGAATACGATGAGATTTTCTCACTCGTATCGATGCTTAAGTCTGTCCGAATCATGTTAGCAATTGCCACATTTTATGAAATCTAGCAAATGGATGTCAAAACTGCATTCCTTAATGGATTTATTAAGAAGAGTTGTATATGATGCAACCAGAAGGTTTTGTCGATCCAAAGGGTGCTAACAAAGTGTGCAAGCTCCAGCGATCAATTTATGGACTGGTGCAAGCCTCTCGGAGTTGGAATAAATGTTTTGATAGTGTGATCGGAGCATATCATTTTATACAGACTTTTGGAGAAGCCTGTATTTACAAGAAAGTGAGTGGGAGCTCTGTAGCATTTCTAATACTATATGTAGATGACATATTGTTAATTGGAAATGATATAGAAATTCTGGAAAGCATAAAGGAGTATTGGAAAAGAGTTTTTCAAAGAAAGACCTTGGTGAAGCTGCTTACACATTAAGCATCAAGACATATAGAGATAGATCAAGACGCTTGATAAGATTTTTCAATGAGTACATACCTTGATAAGATTTTGAAGTAGTTCAAAATAGAACAGTCAAAGAAGGAGTTCTTGCCTGTGTTGCAAGGTGTGAAGTTGAGTAAGACTCGAAACCCGACCATGGCTGAAAAAATAAAGAGAATGAAAAGTCATTCCCTATGCCTCAGTCATAGGTTCTATAAAGTATGCTATGCTGTGTACCAGACCTATTGTATACCTCTCTGAGTTGGGCAAGGGAGTACAATTTTGATCTAGGAGTAGATCAGTGGACAGCGGTCAAGAATATCTTTAGTGAGGACTAAGGAA
Source organism: Triticum dicoccoides (assembly GCF_002162155.2). Lineage (NCBI taxonomy): Eukaryota > Viridiplantae > Streptophyta > Magnoliopsida > Poales > Poaceae > Triticum > Triticum dicoccoides. Next base: position 589,402,434 of record NC_041393.1, read on the forward strand.
ATATTTCTCAATTATGGAAGTGATAAAAGAGCCCGTCATAAAGAGTTACATAGGTGCAAGCTTTTACACCAATCCAGATGACTCTAAGTCTCAATCTGGATACATATTGAAAGTCGGAGCAATTAGCTAGAGTAGCTTCGTGCAGAGCATTATAGACATAGAATATTTGCAAAATGCATACTGCTCTGAATGTGACAGACCCGTTGACTAAACTTCTCTCACGAGCAAAACATGATCATACCTTAGTACTCTTTGGGTGTTAATCACATAGAGATGTGAACTAGATTATTGACTCTAGTAAACCCTTTGGGTGTTGATCACATGACGATGTGAACTATGGGTATTGATCACATACAGATGTGAATATTGGTGTTAAATCACATGGTGATGTGAACTAGATAATTGACTCTAGTGCAAGTGGGAGACTGAAGGAAATATGCCCTAGAGGCAATAATAAAGTTATTATTATTTCCTTATTTCATGATAAATGTTTATTATTCATGCTAGAATTGTATTAACCGGAAACATAATATATGTGTGAATACATAGACAAACATAGTGTCACTAGTATGCCTCTACTTGACTAGCTCGTTAATCAAAGATGATTAAGTTTCCTAACCATAGACATGAGTTGTCATTTGATTAACGGGATCACATCATTAGGAGAATGATGTGATTGACTTGACCCATTCCGTTAGCTTAGCACTTGATCGTTTAGTATGTTGCTATTGCTTCATGACTTATACATGTTCCTCTGACTATGAGATTATGCAACTCCCGTTTACCAGAGGAACACTTTGTGTGCTACCAAACGTCACAACGTAACTGGGTGATTATAAAGGTGCTCTACAGGTGTCTCCGAAGGTACTTGTTGGGTTGGCGTATTTCGAGATTAGTTTTTGTCACTCCGATTGTCGGAGAGGTATCTCTGGGCCCTCTCGGTAATGCACATTACTATAAGCCTTGCAAGCAATGTAGCTAATGAGTTAGTTACGAGATGATGCATTACGTAACGAGTAAAGAGACTTGTCGGTAACGAGATTGAACTAGGTATTGAGATACTGACGATCGAATCTCGGGCAAGTAACATACCGATGACAAAGGGAACAACGTATGTTGTTATGCGGTTTGACCGATAAAGATCTTCGTAGAATATGTGGGAGCCAATATGAGCATCCAGGTTCCGCTATTGGTATTGACCGGAGACGTGTCTCGGTCATGTCTACATAGTTCTCGAACCCGTAGGGTCCGCACGCTTAAAGTTCAATGACGGTTATATTATGAGTTTATGTGTTTTGATGTACCGAAGGTAGTTTAGAGTCTCGGATGTGATCACAGACATGACGAGGAGTCTCGAAATGGTCGAGACATAAAGATCGATATATTGGACGACTATATTTGGACACCGGAATGGTTCTGGGTGAGATCGGGATAATACCGGAGCACTGGGAGGTTATCGGAACCCCCCGGGAGGTATATGGGCCTTAATGGGCTTTAGTGTAAAGGAGGGGAAAGGAGCAAGGGAGGGGGCGCTCCCCCCAAGCCCAATCCGAATTGGGAAGGGGGCCGGTCCCCCTTTCCTTCCTCCCTCCTTCCCCTTCCTTCCCTCTCCTTCTCCAAATAGGAAAAGGAGGAGTCCTACTCCTGGTGGGAGTAGGACTCCCCCCCTTGGGCGCGCCTCCTCCTCCTAGCCGGCCCTCTCCTCCCCTCCTTTATATACGGAGGAGGGGGGCACCCCATAGACACAACAATTGATCTGTTGGATCTCTTAGCCGTGTGCGGTGCCCCCCTCCACCATAATCCACCTCGATAATATCGTAGCAGTGCTTAGGCGAAGCCCTTCATCGGTAGAAGATCATCATCATCACCACGCCGTCGTGCTGACAGAACTCTCCCTCAAAGCTCGGCTGGATCAGAGTTCAAGGGACGTCATCGAGTTGAACGTGTGCTGAACTCGGAGGTGCCGTGCGTTCGGTACTTGATCGGTCGGATCGTGAAGACGTACGACTACATCAACCGCGTTGTGCTAATGCTTCCGCTTTCGGTCTACGAGGGTACGTGGACAACACTCTCCACTCTCGTTGCTATGCATCACCATGATCTTGCAGGTGTGTAGGAATTTTTTTGAAATTACTACGTTCCCCAACAACACGTTCCCTCCCGGAATGACGAGCCTTCTTGAGAGAAGCTCCGGTTTGCAAGAAGTTTATACCAAATCTTGTCCCAATTCGGCCAAAAAATTTACCACGACATGTTGGTGCCATGTCATGATACATGCCAAGTTTCATGATTTTCAAGCGTGTTTTGGATTTACAGGAAATAAAAAACCAAGTTTCTTAATATTTCCGGCCGAGCCACGACACCCAAATGTTTGAATTTCATTCCCATTTCTTGCATTGGACCTAGAAATTCACCAAAGGACACACATGTGACTTTTCAACCAACTTTGGTGCACTGGAGCATGTGCTTGTAGTTCAAATTTGAATTATGCACATTAAATGTCCAGAAATTCAATTAATGTATAAAAAAGGCCAAACGAACTCGGAATAATTCTAAATTTTAACATGACACGCATATAGTTCTATGTTGCCTCTGTAAAAAATCAAGGGGGGGGGGAGGAGGCAGCGTATATCATTTTGCACACAAAGGTGACACATCTGTCGGTGTTCTGGGAACTGGGGTACCCAGACTTGCCTGCCTATGGCCCATGGCGTGGCTCCATCTCCGGCCTGGTACGACCCATCTTCAACACCAGCAGCACAAGACCCTCGCGAGGGGCCAAGTCTTGCGAGGCGAACGACACCAAGACCTCCAGAAGGAGTGGCCTCTTTAGGCTAGCTTCTGAGGAGCGGAGATTTCCATGCGAGCCCTCACCTCGTGAGGATCAGCTGACGCAAGCCATGAAGACCAAGGCCAGGCGGGCGCCAGCGGGTGCAGTGCGACAGGTTTCCTCTTCGGTGCTAAAGAGGCAAGCCCAGGTGCGGAGTCTCGAGGAATCAACCAAAGGTTTCCATTTCTGTGCTACAAGACCAAGACCGCCAGGACGGTAGGACGGAGGTCATCGCCGAGCCCACTACAATGTCACGACCAGAAGCTTTGCAGGTGCAGACCACCTTTCGTCAGGATAAGATGTACTAGTTGTCTCCCTTCCAATTTGGCCATTGTGGGATCCCTTCCCGCCTTCATTTTGGGAAGAGGACCATGGCCACTATAAGTATAGCCTAGCTACCACCATAGAGAGGGGGATCATCCAAACCACCCTCACCAGCTCGCACAAACACAAGAACACACCTCCTGAGGTTGTTCTCCCCTTGTACTAGGTTATCCTCAGACCACCTTGAGGCTAATCCACCACAAAGCAGGAGTAGGGTATTACACCGCAAGGTGGCCCGAACCTGGGTAAACTGCCTTCTCCCTTTTCTTCCTCAGTTCATCGAGCTAGGCCGTGAGATTGACGAGTTGGCGGGCTGGGGAGGTTCAGTTCTTTGCACGCACCCCAGATTCAAATCTATATTGGGTCAGTGGAGCCCCGAATCTGACATTTGGCGCACCGGGTAGGGGTGCGTCAAAGCCTCTCTTCCTCTGGACGATTCACCACCGCTTCAATGTTCCCATGGCTGGTGCTCCTCGAGCTCATGCTGAGCACTAGACCGCTCGGCCTGCCCGGGCAGCGCCTTCCGCCCAAGAAGACCTCCACTCCGCGCTCCTCGCAGCCCGCGCGCTGCCCAGCTTCGTCGGCCATAGGTGGCACGGACCACCACCACCCGCTCCCATGCTGTGCTGCAACCGCACCACCACGCGATCTTTGAGTTATACCACGGCGATGTTGCTACACACCCACTGGAAGCAGGCGAACATGCAAGCTGCGCTCATCATGGCATGAGAGCTGCCGCGATGCAAGCTAGCGGAAGGCGGCCATGACGCACTGCTTGAGCGGGTCGCCGAGCTGCTCGATACCGCCTGCAGAGGTGCAGCCCCTTTCTGCACCTTGCCTACATTGCAAGTGCTGTCGGGGGCACGCGCCGGCTGTCGGTGTCAAAACCGGTAGATCTCGGGTAGGGGGTCCGAACTGTGCGTCTAAGGATCGAAGGTAACAAGAGGTCAGGGACACAATGTTTACCCAGGTTCGGGCCCTCTTGATGGAGGTAATACCCTACTTGCTACTTGATTGAATTTGATGAGTATAGGGGTTACAAGAGTTGATCTACCTCGAGATTGTAATGGCTAAACCCTAGATGTCTAGCCTATATGGTTGTGATTGCCTCTACGGACTAAACCCTCCGGTTTATATAGACACTGGAGGGGGCTAGGGTTGTACATAGTCGGTCTACAGAGAAAGGAATCTTCATATCCGAATGCCAAGCTTGCCATCCACGCAAAGGAGAGTCCCATCCGGACACGGGGAAAAGCCTTCTATCTTGTATCTTCGTGGCCGATTAGTCCGACCCATGTCACATAGCCCGGACGCCCGAGACCCCCTAATTTAGGACTCCCCCAGTAGCCCCTGAACCAGGCTTCAATGACGATGTGTCCGGCACGCAGATTGTCTTCAACATTGCAAGGCGGGTTCCTCCTCCGAATACTTTAAAGTAGTTGATCAACAAAAACTATGCCCGGATCTGTTTAACAGTCACAACCTCACTGCCACAAGGCCATAATACTTAATCAAAAATATGATATGTCTTCATCGATAGTTTTTGCTGGCGAGACGTTACGCCTGGCCTCTATTATTTCGAATCGCTTTTCAATCTCCCATTTCATGTTTCGAGACGCAGCCTCCGGTGACACGTCTTGTCAAACAGAGATCGTGCCCTCTTATCACGGGATTCTCATCAATACGGGCTTGGTAATCCAACCGTGCCGTCCGCACGACCCCTTGGGAATAGGCGAGTTTTAAGGCTCACGGGCGGACGCTCTATATTCACTGCCTTTATAAGGAGATAAGAGCCCACCTTTTCACCCCACGCCTTCTTCTTCCTCAGCCCATCCACCCTCGAGCTCCAGCACCCAAGCTTCGATCCCTTCCGTTCCCCGAAAACACTCTAGCCATGTCTGGATCTAGAACGCAGGGCAAGTGGATGGCCTCCTCTGTCACGGAGGAGAACATCAAGGAGCTCCAGGAAGCGGGGTATTTAGCCAAGGAAATCGCCCACCGGCTTCCGGCCAAGAAGCAGATCATCCCTACTCTGGAGCCCTATGAGAGGGTAGTATTTATTCCTCATTTCCTTCACGGATTAGGGTTTCCCCTCAATCCTTTCGTCCATGGACTTATGCTTTACTATGGGTTAGATTTCCATGATCTAGCCCCGAATTCCTTTCTCAACATTTCGGCGTTCATCATCGTGTGTGAGGCATTCCTCCGCATCCCTCCCCACTTCGGCCTATGGCTCAAGGTCTTCAATGTGAAGCCAAAAGTGGTGGATGGTCAACACGCGGAGTGCGGCGGCGCCATGGTGAGCAAGCTCCCCAACGTCACTTGGCCCAAAGGCACCTTCGTGGAGACCGTAAAGGGGTGGCAGCAGGAGTGGTTTTATGTCACGGAACCCCGTGACTCCACATGGGCCTCTCCTCCCGAGTTCAAGTCCGGGCCTCCAGTGCGGCTGACATCCTGGCTCAACAAGGGCCTAGACTGGGCGTCATTTGACGAGGTGACGACGCTGCAAAAGTGCATCAAGAGTATGTGAGGGAGTCCTGGACTAGGGGGTGTCCGGACAGCCGGACTATCATCGTCCGCCGGACTCCAAGACTACGAAGATACAAGATTGATGACTCCGTCCCGTGTCCGGATGGGACTTTCCTTGGCGTGGAAGGCAAGCTTGGCAATACGGATATGTAGATCTCCTACCATTGTAACCGACTCTGTGTAACCCTAGCCTCCTCCGGTGTCTATATAAACCGGAGGGCTTTAGTCCGTAGGACAACATACATTACAACAATCATACCATAGGCTAGCATTAGGGTTTAGCCTCCTTGATCTCGTGGTAGATCCACTCCTGTACTACCCATATCATCAATATTAATCAAGCAGGACGTAGGGTTTTACCTCCATCGAGAGGGCCCGAACCTGGGTAAAAACATCGTGTCCCTCATCTCCTGTTACCATCCGCCTAGACGCACAGTTCGGGACCCCCTACCCGAGATCCGCCGGTTTTGACACCGACATTGGTGCTTTCATTGAGAGTTCCTCTGTGCCGTCGCCGATAGGCTTTATGGCATCTACAACCAACGACGCCGTCCTGGGTGAGGCTTTTCTCCCCGGACAGATCTTTGTATTCAGCGGCTTTGCACTGCGGGCTAATTCGTTTGGCCATCTGGAGCAGACCGAAAGCTACGCCCCTGGCCGTCAGGTCAGATTCGAAAGCCTAAACTTCACGGCCGACGTCCGCGGAGACTTGATCTTCGACGGACTCGAGCCATAGCCGAGCGCGCCGCACTGTGACGATGGGCATGATCTAGCTCTGCCGCCGAACAGTGCCTTGGTGGCCGCACACGAATCCGCTTTGGCCGTTAGTCCGGAGCCGATCGCCTAGATCGAGGGTCGGTGGATAGACGCCTCCTTGGGTGCTCCAACTTCCACGGCGATGGAGCCGAACATCAATCTTGTCCCCCGCGAAACTCGCGATTCCGAGGTGCCGGACTCCTTGCCGGACTCCGAACCTCCCGCGCCCCTACCAATCCATTCAGATTGGGCGCCGGTTATGGAATTCACCGCCGCGGACATCTTCCAACACTCGCCCTTTGGCGACATCCTAAATTCGCTAAAGCACCTCTCGTTATCAGGAGAGTCCTGGCCGGACTATGGCCAAGATGGTTGGGGTACGGACGACGAAGAAATTCAGAGCCCACCCACCACCCACTTTGTAGCCACTGTCGACGATCTAACCGACATGCTAGACTATGACTCCGAAGACATCGACAGAATAGACGATGATGTCGGAGACGAACAAGAAACAGAGCCTATAAGGCACGGGAGGACCACCTCGTCATATGACATATACATGGTGGATACCCCAAAGGAGAGCGATAACGAGGACCAACGGGCCGCGGCAGAAGATAACCCCGCCGATAAACAACCGAAACGGCGACGCAGACGCCGCCCTAAGTCCCGCCTCGATGACAACAACGCTCCCAAGGAGCCCGTAATACAGCAGAGCTCACAAGTGGACGACGAACATACAGACAAACAACCGTCCGAACATGACGAGTCAGATAATCAGTCCAGGCCCGGCAAAAACGATAGTCCGGACGATCTCATGCCGGACACGCCGCCGGAGAGCAAAAACCTTCGGAAAAGACTCGTCAACACTGCAAGAAGCCTGAAGAAGGAAAAGCGGAAGCTCAAAAACAGCGGAAGACACACTCAGAATGAGATGGAGCAAAGTGCTCAAGACCGCGGACAAATACGGCAATGGTCACCAATCAAAGAGCTACTCGAAGCGCAAGCTGCTACCAGAATTCGACGAGGAGGCCATAGAGCCTCCACCATCAAGAAATAAAGAGGCCGCCTGGTTGGATAGACGGCCAGATGATAGGCCAAATTCTGAAAGCGGCGCCGCACACAAACCAACTAATGAACCTGGAAAGACAGATGGCCCAGCCAGGTCCATCTACGGGCCAAAGAAGAAGGCCCCAGGAAGCAAGGCAACACGTCAAGTGTCCGGAGATAGTGGCACACCCAAATACAGGGGCGCCGCACACCCACTATGTTTCACCGATGAGGTGTTGGACCACGAATTCCCAGCAGGATTTAAACCCATAAACATAGAGGCCTACGATGGAACAATAGACCCTGGAGTCTGGATAGAAGATTACATACTACATATACACATGGCCAGAGGAGATGATCTCCACGCCATAAAATACCTACCCCTCAAGCTCAAAGGGCCAGCCCGTCATTGGCTTAAAAGCCTCCCAGAAAATACTTTGGGAAGTTGGGAAGAGCTCGAGGAAGCATTTAGAGCAAATTTTCAAGGGACCTATGTCCGCCCTTCGGATGCAGATGATCTAAGTCATATAACTCAACAGCCCGGAGAGTCAGCGCGCAAATTCTGGAACATGTTCCTCACCAAAAAGAACCAAATAGTCGACTGTCCGGACGCCAAAGCCTTAGCAGCTTTTAAACACAATGTCCGAGATGAATGGCTTGCTAGACACCTCGGCCAAGAAAAACCGAGGACAATGCCCGCGCTAACAAGCCTCATGACCCGCTTCTGTGCGGGAGAGGATTGCTGGCTAGCAAGATGCAGCACCAGCGACCCAAGTACATCCGAGATAAGAGATGGAAACGGAAAATCACGGCGCAGAAAAGAGCAGCGCCGGAATAAAGAGAAAAGCCCAAAGAGCACGGCAGTCAACGCCGGATTCAAAAGCTCGCGGCCAAACAACAAAACATCGCCTCTTAAGGATGACGGTGATGAGCTGTCCAACTTAAACAAGATTTTGGGTCGGATATGTCAAATCCACAGCACCCCCGGAAGGCCTGCAAACCACACCCATCGGGATTGTTGGGTTTTCAAACAGTCCGGCCGACTAAACGCCGAACACAAGGGGCTCGACGCGTGAAGCGAAGACGACAAACCCCACCAGCAGAGCACCGGAAAACAAAAGACTTTCCCACAAGGGGTCAAAGCAGTAAATTCACTTTAGGTGATAATACGGAAAAATAGTGTGGCACTTTCTAAAAAGAGCTTCGCGCGGTCCAAGCCAGCAGACCATAGAGATTGGATATCAAAACCAATCACCTTCGACCACCTGGACTATTCTAGAAGCGTTCGAAACATGGGACGGACTCCCCTGATATTGAATCCCATAATAGACGGACTACAATTTACTAAAGTCCTAATGGACGGAGGCAGCGACTTAAACCTGCTGTATTCAAACACAATCCGTCAGATGGGGATAGACCCTACCAAAATTCGACACAGCCGCACTTCCTTCAAAGGAGTGACGCCAGGCCCTTAAGCCAAGTGCACAAGCTCCCTATTACTAGAAGTCGTGTTCGGATCACCGAACAACTTTCGGCGCGAAAAACTAATTTTTCACATCGTCCCATTTAAAAGTGGATACCAAGCACTCTTGGGACGAAAGGCCTTTGTCCGTTTCAACGCCATACCGCACTACGCGTCTCTTACACTCAAGATGCCCGGTCCGCGTGGCATCATTTCAGTGCGAGGGTCACTCAAAGACCCCGGACTCAGATAGACGAGTCCGGCTTCAGCAGGCTAGGGGTTCCCTAGCCACACACCTCTTCACAGGGGGCTGCGCGCACAAACAACCGCGGGTTCATACAAACCCCGCTTTACTTATTTATATTTCTTCTTTTACACATATATTTTTCGCACAAATCATTTTCAAACGTTCCTCTCTTTTTACAGATGAACAACGTGCATACCCGTCCAGGATAACGGCGCAACGGAGACACAGGCGCAGATGTGCAGTAGGGACCCGTTGTGAGGATTCTTTTCAGATTAAGACCCTGCGTAAACCTTTCTTACTGTCTCTTGTTGTTATTCTCCCTTGGCTTCCTCCTATAGCCAAAGCGGAGCCTGACGTTTTGGCATCGGCCGCGTCAGAAGACCATGCCCGTACCTGGACACTAGGGGCTCAGGGCATTGTTCTGCCCATTATTATAAAGACCGAACACCTTAGGGAGTGTTCGGCGTCTCGGGTTAGGCATTATATGCATCAGCTCCGAATCATGTCTTTGGTCAAATGTTGGGTTTGCCCGGCTCCTGTGTTTTGCTGCCTTACGTTCCATATCATCGGCTAACGCGGCACCAGGAGAACTACTGCGATTGTGCCCCAGTTCGGCTGGGCGAGCACCTCAGTAGAGAAAGCCGAAAACTGACTGTCATGATATAGCGAGAGACTGGTCAACCACTCGATCGACTACCGGAATGTTTAGAATTCCTCGCTTTGACGAAGGACCGTTTCCCGGTCAGGCACACACGCGCCCCGAATTCGGAGAAGTGCGGTGCCCCCAGGGGCTATATCGTAGCCCCACCCTCGAACTCCACTGGCTAAGTGAAAGTGATAAAGCATTATAGTCGGGATTGCCTCGTTCGCTATGCTACCACCTCCTTAACAGGACCGAGACGTCGGATTAAGTGTGAAAACGCGCTGTTTTTGCGAACACCCCCGCACCTTGTGCGTGGGGGCTGAAGCCGAAGACTGCAATCTTTCAGGTTATACAAATGTATACGTAAACGGCGGCATAGGAGAAGTTTTACTACTTGGGACGCACAAGTATAAAAAGCAGTTATAGCATAATCATCGTTTTACAAGCTAAAACGTTCATTTGAACGTGACATTTTTTGAGCACTGCGACTCTATTATACGAGCGCCACGCATAACTTCCCCGAAATAGTGCTCGGCGGGGAGCCGGATTTCATCCGAGCCCTGGGCAGCAACAGCGGTGGCATCTGTAACGCCCTCGATGCGGCTATAGCTCCCACGTGTCGAGGCACGACTTAGAGGCATAACCGCATTGAAAGCAATGTCGCAAGTCGGGCAATCATTACAACATCCCATGTAAGATATAATAAAAGGGGGAGAAACATAGTTGGCTTACACTCGCCACGTCACATCAGAGTACACAAATAACATCCATCAAACAAACACTCATGGCCCGACTACGGCGCCAAAATGGAAAAGAACCCAACATGCGACAAGGTCCTGAATCGATAACCCCAACCAGGCACCACTACTGATCATCTGGAAAGGACACGTAGTATCGCTGAGAGTCCTCGTCGAACTCCCACTTGAGCTCGTAATCGTCAACTGGAGCGGAATCACCTGGACCTGCATCTGGAGTTGTAGTATCTGTGAGCCACAGGGACTCAGCAATCTCACACCCACGCGATCAAGACTATTTAAGCTCATAGGGATGGATAAGGCAAATATAAGTGGAGCTGCAGCAGCGACTAGCATATGTGGTGGCTAACTTATACGCAAAAGAGAGCGAGAAGAGAAGGCGAAGCACGAGCGAGAAGCTAAAAGGAACATCCTGCGCAAGCATAACTCCAACACCGTGTCCACTTCCCGGACTCCGCCGAGAAGGGGCCATCACGGTAACACACACGGTTGATTTATTTTAATTAAGTTTAGTTCAAGTAGTCTACAACCGGACGTTAACAAATTCCCATCTGCCCATAACCGCGGGCACGACTTTCGAAAGTTCAATCCCTGCAGGGGAGTCCCAACTTAGCCCATGACAAGCTCTCACGGTCAACAAAGGAATAGACCTCCTCCCAAGACGTTCCGATCAGACTCGGTATCTCGGTAACTCAAGACACTTCGACAGGTTAAAACAAGTCCAGCAACACCGCCCGAATGTGCCGACAAATCCCGATAGGAGCTGCACATATCTCTTTCTCAGGGCACACTCAGATTGTCTTAGGTACGGGTAGGCCAGCCCAGAGTTGCCCCTGGTAGCCACCGGTAGCTGACAGGTGGACCAACACTCAGAGGAGCACTGGCCCGGGGGGGTAAAATAAGATGACCCTCGGGCTCCGGAAACCCAAGGGAAAAAGAGGCTAGGTGGCAAATGGTAAAACCAATGTTGGGTATTGCTGGAAAAGCTTTAATCAAGGCGAACTATCAAGGGGTTCCCATTATAACCCAACCGTGTAAGGGACGCACAATCCGGGAACATAACACCGATATGACGGAAACTAGGGCGGCAAGAGTGGAACAAAACACTAGGCGAGAGGCCGAGCCTTCCACCCTTTACCAAGTATATAGGTGCATTAAGATAACATAGCAATATAATGATATCCCAACAAGAATATAAATGTTCCAACAAGGAACGGCTCCAATCTTCACCTGCAACTAACAACGCTATAAGAAGGGCTGAGCAAAGCGGTAACATAGCCAATCAACGGTTTGCTAGGACAATGGTGGGTTAGGGGTTCAACATGGCAATTGGGAGGCTGACAAGCAAAAGGTAGGCATCGTAGCAGTGGCAAAGCAAAAGAGCGAGCAAAGCTAGCATAGCAAAGATAGTAGTGATTTCGAGGGTATGATCATCTTGCCTGCACAGTTGTCAGAGTTGACCGGATCCTCACAAGCAAACTCAACGGGCTCCTCGGTAGTGAACTCGTCTCCCGGCTCTACCCAACAAGACAAACAAGCAGCAAGGATACAATCAACCACGGGCAAGACCAAGCAATATGATGAAATGACGATATGCTATGCGGGATGCGATGCGGGATGCAAAATGTAAGATATGACAGGAAATGCATGAGCCTGGCATCAACTTGGAAAACCAAGTGTGCCACTGGATAGAGGGGATGAAATCGCTTGAAAACGATATAAAGATCATAGGAATCGGAGCTACGGTTTGGAATTGGCGAGCGCTTTAAGATATGACACCGGTCTGCGATTTACAGCAAGTAGGCATATAAATGCAACGAAATGAACATGCTACAGCCACCAAACATGAAAACAAAGTACATGGCAGTGATGTACACAAGATGGTTGACAAAACACTAGCACTGAGCCATAGGCAAATTCATCCATTAAGAGGTTCAAACAAGCATGGCTAAAACGCAAAAGCAAAACAGATTTCAGACTTAGTGAAATTAACACTAGTCTGAAATTTCAGATCACGATGCTCTCTTCGGAGCAGCAAAACAACATGATAGAAAACCTGAACATGACAAGTAAGAACATGGCATGGAGCTACTCATCAAGCTTAATAAAACACCCAAAGTGACCTGGGGCCAAAAGGGTTCACAAAATACTCTACCGAGCTCACGAACATTGCTCGAACACAATCAGTTTTCAGACTTAGTGAAAACTGAGACATGCTGAAATTTAACTCACGAAGACATGTAAACGAGCTCGATGCACTCACTACGGTGCAAGTCATGGCAAGGAAAGCATATAACCAGCAAGAAGGCACAAAGTGCTAGCTACACATGGCAAGAACGAAGGCATAGCATGCATGGAACTCTAACGGTAGCATCGGCGAAATCGCAAACAAGTTGACGATCTGCCCAGATTAACAACGAAGCAAAAGTTGAGCTTGATTGAGTCAACCTAGAGCACTCCACAAATGCCAACAAAGACATGGATGGATAGAGCATGACATAAATATCAAAACTCCCTTACTGATCATCCTCAAAAGAGGCACGGATCGCTAAGAAACAAGCTGGACATATAGCATTATGAACTAAAATATCCCAGACTTAGTGAAAATCACTAAGTCCCTGAAATCTGCAATCTCAGGTACCTCTCTTCGCAAGCTTGCACAAGACAACACACACATCCTAAAAATGCATGGGTGGCACCTCTGGAAAGAAGACAAAATGCTTCACAATACATCCCAAAGGGGCACAGGCATATCATGCACGAATTAAACATAGCAAAAATGACAAAAGTGCATGATGAACTAACGGTTCTGCAATTTAACTCACGAAGCCTCCTTCTTACAGCATTTAGGGTATCAAGATGACCTCAAATGCAAATGATGCAATGGAATCAAATGATGTACATGTCGAGGCGAAGATTTTGATATATCATACGCCCAAAACGGAGCTACAGTTGCAAAGTTACGGGACCTTGAACAGAGCAACATGGATCAAAAATCGGAGGGGGGGTTAGGGTTTACTGTAGCGGCGGTTCAGATCTGGATCGGGCTCGTCGGGACACGGACGCCGAGGTCCACCGGAGAGGCGCGGGGCTCGCCGGGGAGAGGGGCTGCGGCCGGGGCTTCGGCCGGCGACGAGGGGGCGGCGAGGAGGCGGCGAAGGCGGCGGTGGTCCGGGCGGCGAGGGTCTCGGCGGCGGGGACGG
>NC_041393.1:589418056-589425360 GCF_002162155.2 Triticum dicoccoides
ATCACACAAGCCCTGAGCATATCTTCAAGAATTTGGTTGACACGCTCGACTTGACCGCTTGTTTGAGGATGGAAAGCTGTGCTGAAGCGGATGTTGGTGCCCATGGCCTTCTGAAAAGAATCCCAAAACTTGGAGGTAAAGATGCTGCCACGGTCTGAAGATATCACTTGAGGAATACCGTGCAGAGAGACAATGCGAGAGGTATAGAGTTCCGCCAATTGAGCTGCAGTGATCGACTCTTTGATAGGCAGAAAATGAGCCACTTTGGTGAGCTTGTCGATGACAACAAATATAGCATCATTGCCACGCTTGGACTTTGGAAACCCAGTCACGAAGTCCATTTCAATGTGGTCAAACTTCCATTCTGGAATGGCAAGAGGTTGGAGGAGACCTGCTGGCCTTTGGTGTTCTGCCTTCACTCTTCTGCAGACATCACACTCGTTCACGAATTGAGCGATTTCACGCTTCATTCGAGTCCACCAATAAGTTTGCTTGAGGTCCTGATACATCTTCGTACTACCAGGGTGGATGGAGAGGAGAGAGTTGTGAGCCTCGTTCATGATCACCTTACGGAGTTCACATTTGGGCACAACAATTCGATCCTCGAAGAAGAGAGCGTCCTTGTCATCAAGTCGGTAGCACTTGTACTTGGACTGACTCTTTGCAATACAAATCTTCACCTTCTTCACCATAGCATCAAGAAGTTGGGCTTGGCGAATCTGGTCTTCTAAGGTAGGAGAGACTTGAAGGTTGGCGAGGAAACCTTGAGGAACAACTTGCAGATTAAGCTTGCGGAAAGCTTCACAAAGCTCGGGTTGATAAGGCTTGAGAATCAGACTGTTGCAATATGCTTTTCTGCTCAAAGCGTCACCAATCACATTAGCCTTGCCTGGAGTATACTCGATACTCGGATTGTACTCTTGAATCATTTCGACCCATCGAGTCTGCCTGAGGTTGAGATTAGGCTGAGTGAAGATGTACTTGAGACTCTTGTGATCAGTAAAAATATCCACTTTTCTTCCCAATAGAAGATGTCTCCAAGTCAACAAAGCATGCACAACTGCCGCCAACTCGAGATCATGAGTGGGGTAGTTCTTCTCATTAGGTTTCAACTGGCGAGAGGTATAAGCAACAACTTTCTTCTCTTGCATCAGTACAGCACCGAGACCTTGGAGAGAGGCATCACAAAAGACCTCGTACGGCTTGGTTTCATCAGGTGGAGTCAGAACTGGAGCAGTGACCAATTTCTCTTTCAAAGAGTTGAAAGCAATATCACACTCCGGAGACCAAACGTACTTGACGTGCTTCTGAAGAAGATTTGAGAGAGGCTTGGCGATCTTAGAAAAGTTTTCAACGAATCTTCTGCAATAGCTTGCGAGACCGAGGAAACTGCGGAGTTGCTTCACGTTCTGAGGGGGTTCCCAATTCACAATTGCGGACACCTTCTCAGGATTCACGGAAATGCCCTTGGCAGAGATGATATGACCAAGATAAAGAACTTCATCGAGCCAAAATTCACACTTGGAGAACTTGGCGTAGAACTGATGTTCCCTGAGCTTGTCAAGAACCAAACGCAAGTGCTTGGCATGATCTTCCTTGCTCTTCGAGAAAACCAGAATGTCGTCGAGATAGACCAAAACGAATTCATTGGTGTAGGGGTTGAAGATGAAGTTCATCATGCGAGAGAACGTCGGAGGAGCGTTGGCGAGGCCAAAAGACATGACGGTGTATTCATATGAACCAAAGCTTGTCCTGAACGTCGTCTTGGGAATATCTTGCTCACGAATACGAATCTGATGATAACCCATACGGAGATCAAGCTTGGAGAATACTTGAGCACCCTTGAGTTGTTCGAACAGCTCATTGATGTTGGGAAGTGGGTATTTGTTCTTGATGGTCTTCTTGTTTACTGGACGGTAATCAACACAAAGTCGACTCGATCCATCCTTCTTCTTCACAAAAAGAACACCACAACCCCACGGAGAAGTACTAGGCCGGATGAGACCCAATCTTTCTTGCTCATCGAGTTGTTTCTTCAACTCCTTCAACTCTTCGGGGCCGAGCTTGTAAGGACGTTTGCACACAGGTTCCGTACCGGGCTCAAGTTCAATAACAAATTCAACTGGCCGGTGCGGAGGCATTCCTGGGAGCTCTTCTGGAAAGACGTCTTGATACTCACAAACAACCGGAATCTGCGAAATAGCATCCAATTCACCCTTCTCATTGAGAGAAAACAACCGGATGGTATTATCCCGAGCGGCAAAGACAATAACATCCTCAGATGAATGAGTCAGTTGAATCTGCCTGGCTGCACAATCAAGCTGAGCTCTATGCTTAGAGAGCCAGTCCATCCCGAGAATAAGATCGATATCCGAGTTGCCAAGAACCGTAGGAGAAGCCAAGAACTTGTAGTCACCCAGAGTGATAGAAACATCCGGAACGATGGAGTTAGCCTGCATGCGCTTACCGGGAGAGACAACTGCTAAAGGACTAGGCAAAATTTGTGAAGGCAACCCATGCTTAGATGAAAATGGTCTCGAGATGAAACAATGCGATGCGCCCGTGTCAAAAAGAACATTTGCAGGAATATCATTAACAGGAAGGTTACCCATGATCACATCTGACGAGTCCTCTGCCTGAGCTGCATTCATCAAGTTGACCTTGGCGGACTTGGGGTTATGCTTGACCACCGCTGTACTTGCCGATCTGACAGGAGGAGGAGGAGGAAGACGCCTCTGGTTGGTACACTTGTTGGCATAGTGACCCTTCTGTTGGCACTTGTTGCACGTGACCTCTGAAAGCGGACGGTGATACGGAGCACCCGATCTTGGAGCTTGAGACGAAGCCTTGTTCTGAAAGCCTGGGTTGGGTGGGTGGGAGAAACCACTGCCACCTTTGCTCTTCTGCTGATACGGCTGACGGAACGGAGGAGGAGGAAGCCAATACTTCTGCTGCTTGACCACTTGAGTAGAGGAAGACGGAGTAGCATCTCTGGCACGCTTCCTGGAAGCATCACATCTCATCTGAGCAGCCTCTTGCTTCAGTGCCATATTGTAGAACTCATCGTATCTCAACGGCTCAAAGAGGACAAGAGCGAGCTGAATTTCCTCACGAAGACCACCCCTGAACTGATAGATCATACTCTTCTCATCAGGAACATCCTGCTTGGCAAAACGGGCGAGCTTCTGGAACAACTTGTTGTAGTCATAGACAGACAAAGAGCCTTGCTTCAGATTGCGGAATTCCTGACGCTTACTCTCAACCACACTTTGAGGGATGTGATGAGCGCGGAAATCTTGACGGAAATCGTCCCAAGTGATAACACGTCCACCTCTGGAATCCTTGTACTGCTGGAACCACTCTGCAGCCTGATCTTTGAGCTGGAAAGAAGCGAACTTGACGAAATCTTCAGGCCTGATGTTGCTGCATTCAAAATGCTTGCCCAGATCCACTAGCCAATCATCAGCATCGGTAGCCTCAACACAACTGCTGAACGTCTTTGGGCCATTAGCAAGGAACTGGTTCAGAGTAGCAAAGTGGTGCTGATTATGGCCTTGATTCCCTTGACTGCCTTGATTGCACTCTTGAAGGATTTGCATGATCAACTGTGTGTTTGCATTAGTAGCGGCCATCACAGCTTGCCATGCTTCCGGAGGAGGGGGAGGCGGAGGCGGATCAGGATTCGGAGTCGTGCGCGTTGGAGGAGCCATCCTGAAGAGGTTGACCACCATTAGCACATAGATAGACAACAATATAGAAGCTGAATCCAACGGAATGAAAATTGCAACATATAGTCTTCACATCCGAACAAAATGAACGAATGCATTCCTCTTCAAATGGTCACATATCCATAAATTGAGAAGCCACGAAGAATTAAGGAAGAGAAATAATTCAACAAGGTACGGATCAAGAACGAATAATCGGTAAGAAATCCCAATCTCAAACCAATATCCGTGGAAGAAGAACTAGAGCTACTAGAATTCCCACCTATGAAACTCCCGAACCTTTCCGGTTATGCAATCAGGTGTTGGGGATACAGGGGAAGCACAATATCTCACCCAAACTAGCAAATCCTACATCCAGCTGTATCCATCCTTCAACACATAACCAGGAAAACTTTGGAAACCATCTACCTCAACCTTCGAAAAGCATCCGTTATACAAGTTATGGCGATACTCCCGAACTCCCGCCCCAGTACTGGGTGGCGTCGAGGTTATCTCACCAACGAACTGCATAAAAGAGATTTTCGATGTCGGCGAACATATCTCAAGTATACCAGAATTGCAACGATAAAATTGTGACGACAACACCTCGGAGCTCAACTCCCCGGGACACTGCCACAACCCCTAAAGACAGGAGGCACCAAGAACAATGTTCTCGTCACAAAACCATCGGAACAAAACCAAGATACTCGCGTGAACCTAAAAAAAAATTTTAGTGAAATTTTAGAAGAGAAGAGTCAAAACTCTACGCCAGGATGCCTTACCAGAGCGATGAGGAGACTGGGAAGTAAAAAGAATTCCTAAGCTCTCCGATATATAATTCCTAAGGACTCAAAACATTTTTTCTAGACACAACTCGGCTGCTAAAAACGATCAAGCAATGGGGCTCCTAAGGTCGGGGATGGCTCTGATTACCAACTTGTAACGCCCTCGATGCGGCTATAGCTCCCACGTGTCGAGGCACGACTTAGAGGCATAACCGCATTGAAAGCAATGTCGCAAGTCAGGCAATCATTACAACATCCCATGTAATACATAATAAAAGGGGGAGATAACATAGTTGGCTTACACTCGCCACGTCACATCAGAGTACATAAATAACATCCATCAAACAAACACTCATGGCCCGACTACGGCGCCAAAATAGAAAAGACCCCCAACATGCGACAAGGTCCTGAATCGATAACCCCAACTAGGCACCACTACTGATCATCCGGAAAGGACACGTAGTATCGCTGAGAGTCCTCGTCGAACTCCCACTTGAGCTCGTAATCGTCAACTGGAGCGGAATCACCTGGACCTGCATCTGGAGTTGTAGTATCTGTGAGCCACAGGGACTCAGCAATCTCACACCCACGCGATCAAGACTATTTAAGCTCATAGGGATGGATAAGGCAAAATATATGTGGAGCTGCAGCAAGCGACTAGCATATGTGGTGGCTAACTTATACGCAAAAGAGAGCGAGAAGAGAAGGCGAAGCACGAGCGAGAATCTAAAGGAACATCCTGCGCAAGCATAACTCCAACACCGTGTCCACCTCCCGGACTCCGCCGAGAAGGGGCCATCACGGTAACACACACAGTTGATTCATTTTAATTAAGTTTAGTTCAAGTAATCTACAACCGGACATTAACAAATTCCCATCCGCCCATAACCGCGGGCACGGCTTTCGAAAGATCAATCCCTGCAGGGGGGTCCCAACTTAGCCCATAACAAGCTCTCACGGTCAACGAAGGAATAGACCTCCACCCAAGACACACCGATCAGACTCGGTATCTCGGTACAACAAGATGATTCGACAGGTTAAAACAAGTCCAGCAACACCGCCCGAATGTGCCGACAAATCCCGATAGGAGCTGCACATATCTCTTTCTCAGGGCACGCTCGGATAGGTCAAGCTACGAGTAAAACCAAACCTCAAGTTTCCCCGAGGTGGCCCCGCAGGCTGCCTGGTTCGGACCAACACTCAGAGGAGCACTGGCCCGGGAGGGGGTTAAAATAAGATGACCCTCGGGCTCCGGAAACCCAAGGGAAAAAGAGGCTAGGTGGCAAATGGTAAAACCAATGTTGGGCATTGCTGGAAAAGCTTTAATCAAGGCGAACTATCAAGGGGTTCCCATTATAGCCCAACCGCGTAAGGGACGCACAATCCGGGAACATAACACCGATATGACGGAAACTAGGGCGGCAAGAGTGGAACAAAACACTAGGCGAGAGGCCGAGCCTTCCACCCTTTACCAAGTATATAGGTGCATTAAGATAACATAGCAATATAATGATATCCCAACAAGAATATAAATGTTCCAACAAGGAACGGCTCCAATCTTCACCTGCAACTAACAACGCTATAAGAAGGGCTGAGCAAAGCGGTAACATAGCCAATCAACGGTTTGCTAGGACAATGGTGGGTTAGGGGTTCAACATGGCAATTGGGAGGCTGACAAGCAAAAGGTAGGCATCGTAGCAGTGGCAAAGCAAAAGAGCGAGCAAAGCTAGCATAGCAAAGATAGTAGTGATTTCGAGGGTATGATCATCTTGCCTGCACAGTTGTCAGAGTTGACCGGATCCTCACAAGCAAACTCAACGGGCTCCTCGGTAGTGAACTCGTCTCCCGGCTCTACCCAACAAGACAAACAAGCAGCAAGGATACAATCAACCACGGGCAAGACCAAGCAATATGATGAAATGACGATATGCTATGCGGGATGCGATGCGGGATGCAAAATGTAAGATATGACAGGAAATGCATGATCCTGGCATCAACTTGGAAAACCAAGTGTGCCACTGGATAGAGGGGATGAAATCGCTTGAAAACGATATAAAGATCATAGGAATCGGAGCTACGGTTTGGAATTGGCGAGCGTTTTAAGATATGACACCGGTCTGCGATTTACAGCAAGTAGGCATCTAAATGCAACAAAATGAACATGCTACAGCCACCAAACATGAAAACAAAGTACATGGCAGTGATGTACACAAGATGGTTGACAAAACACTAGCACTGAGCCATAGGCAAATTCATCCATTAAGAGGTTCAAACAAGCATGGCTAAAACGCAAAAGCAAAACAGATTTCAGACTTAGTGAAATTAACACTAGTCTGAAATTTCAGATCACGATGCTCTCTTCGGAGCAGCAAAACAACATGATAGAAAACCTGAACATGACAAGTAAGAACATGGCATGGAGCTACTCATCAAGCTTAATAAAACACCCAAAGTGACCTGGGGCCAAAAGGGTTCACAAAATACTCTACCGAGCTCACGAACATTGCTCGAACACAATCAGTTTTCAGACTTAGTGAAAACTGAGACATGCTGAAATTTAACTCACGAAGACATGTAAACGAGCTCGATGCACTCACTACGGTGCAAGTCATGGCAAGGAAAGCATATAACCAGCAAGAAGGCACAAAGTGCTAGCTACACATGGCAAGAACGAAGGCATAGCATGCATGGAACTCTAACGGTAGCATCGGCGAAATCGCAAACAAGTTGACGATCTGCCCAGATTAACAACGAAGCAAAAGTTGAGCTTGATTGAGTCAACCTAGAGCACTCCACAAATGCCAACAAAGACATG
>NC_041393.1:589425370-589429800 GCF_002162155.2 Triticum dicoccoides
AGGATTTGCATGATCAACTGTGTGTTTGCATTAGTAGCGGCCATCACAGCTTGCCATGCTTCCGGAGGAGGGGGAGGCGGAGGCGGATCAGGATTCGGAGTCGTGCGCGTTGGAGGAGCCATCCTGAAGAGGTTGACCACCATTAGCACATAGATAGACAACAATATAGAAGCTGAATCCAACGGAATGAAAATTGCAACATATAGTCTTCACATCCGAACAAAATGAACGAATGCATTCCTCTTCAAATGGTCACATATCCATAAATTGAGAAGCCACGAAGAATTAAGGAAGAGAAATAATTCAACAAGGTACGGATCAAGAACGAATAATCGGTAAGAAATCCCAATCTCAAACCAATATCCGTGGAAGAAGAACTAGAGCTACTAGAATTCCCACCTATGAAACTCCCGAACCTTTCCGGTCATGCAATCAGGTGTTGGGGATACAGGGGAAGCACAATATCTCACCCAAACTAGCAAATCCTACATCCAGCTGTATCCATCCTTCAACACATAACCAGGAAAACTTCGGAAACCATCTACCTCAACCTTCGAAAAGCATCTGTTATACAAGTTATGGCGATACTCCCGAACTCCCGCCCCAGTACTGGGTGGCGTCGAGGTTATCTCACCAACGAACTGCATAAAAGAGATTTTCGATGTCGGCGAACATATCTCAAGTATACCAGAATTGCAACGATAAAATTGTGACGACAACACCTCGGAGCTCAACTCCCCGGGACACTGCCACAACCCCTAAAGATAGGAGGCACCAAGAACAATGTTCTCGTCACAAAACCATCGGAACAAAACCAAGATACTCGCGTGATCCTAAAATTTCTTTTGTGAAATTTGAGAAGTGAAGAGTCAAAACTCTACGCCAGGATGCCTTACCAGAGCGATGAGGAGACTGGGAAGTAAAAAGAATTCCTAAGCTCTCCGATATATAATTCCTAAGGACTCAAAACATTTTTCTAGACACAACTTGGCTGCTAAAAACGATCAAGCAATGGGGCCCCTAAGGTCAGGGAAGGCTCTGATTACCAACTTGTAACGCCCTCGATGCGGCTATAGCTCCCACGTGTCGAGGCACGACTTAGAGGCATAACCGCATTGAAAGCAATGTCGCAAGTCGGGCAATCATTACAACATCCCATGTAAGATATAATAAAAGGGGGAGAAACATAGTTGGCTTACACTCGCCACGTCACATCAGAGTACACAAATAACATCCATCAAACAAACACTCATGGCCCGACTACGGCGCCAAAATGGAAAAGAACCCAACATGCGACAAGGTCCTGAATCGATAACCCCAACCAGGCACCACTACTGATCATCTGGAAAGGACACGTAGTATCGCTGAGAGTCCTCGTCGAACTCCCACTTGAGCTCGTAATCGTCAACTGGAGCGGAATCACCTGGACCTGCATCTGGAGTTGTAGTATCTGTGAGCCACAGGGACTCAGCAATCTCACACCCACGCGATCAAGA
Source organism: Triticum dicoccoides (assembly GCF_002162155.2). Taxonomy (NCBI): domain Eukaryota; kingdom Viridiplantae; phylum Streptophyta; class Magnoliopsida; order Poales; family Poaceae; genus Triticum; species Triticum dicoccoides. Next base: position 589,426,867 of record NC_041393.1, read on the forward strand.
CTATTTAAGCTCATAGGGATGGATAAGGCAAATATAAGTGGAGCTGCAGCAGCGACTAGCATATGTGGTGGCTAACTTATACGCAAAAGAGAGCGAGAAGAGAAGGCGAAGCACGAGCGAGAAGCTAAAAGGAACATCCTGCGCAAGCATAACTCCAACACCGTGTCCACTTCCCGGACTCCGCCGAGAAGGGGCCATCACGGTAACACACACGGTTGATTTATTTTAATTAAGTTTAGTTCAAGTAGTCTACAACCGGACGTTAACAAATTCCCATCTGCCCATAACCGCGGGCACGACTTTCGAAAGTTCAATCCCTGCAGGGGAGTCCCAACTTAGCCCATGACAAGCTCTCACGGTCAACGAAGGAATAGACCTCCTCCCAAGACGTTCCGATCAGACTCGGTATCTCGGTAACTCAAGACACTTCGACAGGTTAAAACAAGTCCAGCAACACCGCCCGAATGTGCCGACAAATCCCGATAGGAGCTGCACATATCTCTTTCTCAGGGCACACTCAGATTGTCTTAGGTACGGGTAGGCCAGCCCAGAGTTGCCCCTGGTAGCCACCGGTAGCTGACAGGTGGACCAACACTCAGAGGAGCACTGGCCCGGGGGGGGTAAAATAAGATGACCCTCGGGCTCCGGAAACCCAAGGGAAAAAGAGGCTAGGTGGCAAATGGTAAAACCAATGTTGGGTATTGCTGGAAAAGCTTTAATCAAGGCGAACTATCAAAGGGTTCCCATTATAACCCAACCGCGTAAGGGACGCACAATCCGGGAACATAACACCGATATGACGGAAACTAGGGCGGCAAGAGTGGAACAAAACACTAGGCGAGAGGCCGAGCCTTCCACCCTTTACCAAGTATATAGGTGCATTAAGATAACATAGCAATATAATGATATCCCAACAAGAATATAAATGTTCCAACAAGGAACGGCTCCAATCTTCACCTGCAACTAACAACGCTATAAGAAGGGCTGAGCAAAGCGGTAACATAGCCAATCAACGGTTTGCTAGGACAATGGTGGGTTAGGGGTTCAACATGGCAATTGGGAGGCTGACAAGCAAAAGGTAGGCATCGTAGCAGTGGCAAAGCAAAAGAGCGAGCAAAGCTAGCATAGCAAAGATAGTAGTGATTTCGAGGGTATGATCATCTTGCCTGCACAGTTGTCAGAGTTGACCGGATCCTCACAAGCAAACTCAACGGGCTCCTCGGTAGTGAACTCGTCTCCCGGCTCTACCCAACAAGACAAACAAGCAGCAAGGATACAATCAACCACGGGCAAGACCAAGCAATATGATGAAATGACGATATGCTATGCGGGATGCGATGCGGGATGCAAAATGTAAGATATGACAGGAAATGCATGAGCCTGGCATCAACTTGGAAAACCAAGTGTGCCACTGGATAGAGGGGATGAAATCGCTTGAAAACGATATAAAGATCATAGGAATCGGAGCTACGGTTTGGAATTGGCGAGCGCTTTAAGATATGACACCGGTCTGCGATTTACAGCAAGTAGGCATATAAATGCAACGAAATGAACATGCTACAGCCACCAAACATGAAAACAAAGTACATGGCAGTGATGTACACAAGATGGTTGACAAAACACTAGCACTGAGCCATAGGCAAATTCATCCATTAAGAGGTTCAAACAAGCATGGCTAAAACGCAAAAGCAAAACAGATTTCAGACTTAGTGAAATTAACACTAGTCTGAAATTTCAGATCACGATGCTCTCTTCGGAGCAGCAAAACAACATGATAGAAAACCTGAACATGACAAGTAAGAACATGGCATGGAGCTACTCATCAAGCTTAATAAAACACCCAAAGTGACCTGGGGCCAAAAGGGTTCACAAAATACTCTACCGAGCTCACGAACATTGCTCGAACACAATCAGTTTTCAGACTTAGTGAAAACTGAGACATGCTGAAATTTAACTCACGAAGACATGTAAACGAGCTCGATGCACTCACTACGGTGCAAGTCATGGCAAGGAAAGCATATAACCAGCAAGAAGGCACAAAGTGCTAGCTACACATGGCAAGAACGAAGGCATAGCATGCATGGAACTCTAACGGTAGCATCGGCGAAATCGCAAACAAGTTGACGATCTGCCCAGATTAACAACGAAGCAAAAGTTGAGCTTGATTGAGTCAACCTAGAGCACTCCACAAATGCCAACAAAGACATGCATGGATAGAGCATGACATAAATATCAAAACTCCCTTACTGATCATCCTCAAAAGAGGCACGGATCGCTAAGAAACAAGCTGGACATATAGCATTATGAACTAAAATATCCCAGACTTAGTGAAAATCACTAAGTCCCTGAAATCTGCAATCTCAGGTACCTCTCTTCGCAAGCTTGCACAAGACAACACACACATCCTAAAAATGCATGGGTGGCACCTCTGGAAAGAAGACAAAATGCTTCACAATACATCCCAAAGGGGCACAGGCATATCATGCACGAATTAAACATAGCAAAAATGACAAAAGTGCATGATGAACTAACGGTTCTGCAATTTAACTCACGAAGCCTCCTTCTAACAGCATTTAGGGTATCAAGATGACCTCAAATGCAAATGATGCAATGGAATGAAATGATGTACATGTCGAGGCGAAGATTTTGATATATCATACGCACAAAACGGAGCTACGGTTGCAAAGTTACGGGACCTTGAACAGAGCAACATGGATCAAAAATCTAGGGACTTAGAAAAATCGGAGGGGGGGTTAGGGTTTACTGTAGCGGCGGTTCAGATCTGGATCGGGCTCGTCGGGGCACGGACGCCGAGGTCCACCGGAGAGGCGCGGGGCTCGCCGGGGAGAGGGGCTGCGGCCGGGGCTTCGACCGGCGACGAGGGGGCGGCGAGGAGGCGGCGAAGGCGGCGGTGGTCCGGGCGGCGAGGGTCTC
>NC_041393.1:589430727-589438976 GCF_002162155.2 Triticum dicoccoides
CGGACGCTGTCCGGCGCGGGCCGGACACGTCCGTCGGCGCGGGGAGATCTCTTTTTTTTTTAGGGTTTCGGGGAGAGGGAGAGATCCGAAAACGGAGGGGGTGTATATATAGGCATAGAGGGAGCTAGGAGAGTCCAAATGAGGTGCGGTTTTCGCCCACACGATCGTGATCGAACGCTCTAGGACATGGAGCAGAGTTTGATGGGTTTTGGGCCAAATTTGGGGGGTGTTGGGCTGCAACACACACGAGGCCTTTTCGGTCCCTCGGTTAACCGTTGGAGTATCAAACGAAGTCCAAATGATACGAAACTTGACAGGCGGTCTACCGGTAGTAAACCAAGGCCGCTTGGCAAGTCTCGGTCCAATCCGGAAATGTTTAGACCCCACACACGAAAGAAGACTAGAAATGACCACCGGAGGAGAACGAAGCGCCGGAATGCAAAACGGACAACAGGGAAAATGCTCGAATGCATGAGATGAACATGTATGCAAATGCAATGCACGAGATGGCATGATAAGAGATGCACGAAAAAGAAAAACAACACACGGAGACAAAGACCCGAACCCGAGAAATAAATATATCTTGACACTGGAAACGGCAAGAGTTGGAGTACAAATGGAGAAAGTTACATCTGGGGCGTTACAGCATCCATCTCCGTCCAATGCGCCTTCACACGGGCAAGAGCCATCCGCACGCCCTCGATGCGGGCCGACCGCTTCATCTCCTTGATATGCGGCACCGCTCCAAGGAATTGCTGCAGTAAGCCGAAGTAGCTCGTCGCCTTGGGCCTCTCTGGCCAGACATGAGCCACGACGTCAGTCATGGCAAGTCCGGACAATTTATTCAGCTCGGCCCATTCGGCCAACCGGTCTGTCAACGGAAGTGAGCGATCCGGACTATGGAATTGAGACCAAAATAGCTCTTCCGTCTTGTGATCCTTCTGGCTCCGGAAGTGCTCAACGGCATCAGCCGCACTTGCCGCTAAATCCATATACGGATCTTCCGGACTCCACAGCCGATCAAATTGAGCATACTTTTGATCCATAAACCGGCGACGCAGCAGATAAGGCTTGCCAGCCACGGTATCTCCGGCCTGGCGCAGCTCCTCCCTCATGGCCCGCATTGCAGAGCGGGCATCCTTGGCCTCGGCGGTGGCCTTCCTCAGGTCTTCCCGCTCCGATAAGCGCTCCTTTTCAAGAGCCTCATTGCGGTCGGCAGCATCTTTTACTTTCACGGCCAATTCGGCCACCTCTTCCCTGCTTAGGCAGTGTGCAGCCTTTTCGGCTTTCAACTCCTCGGCCGCCCTCGAGGCAGCCGCGTCACTCCTTCGGGCTTGCTCCTTAGCTTGAGCAAGTTCGGCCCGAAGGCCCTCCACAGCAGCAGCACCATCTGTACAACAACATAAAATTTATCAGAGGAGGGCTTCGACCCCCTTAATAAAGAGACTGCGGAGAACTCATTTACCTTGTGACTCGTCAAGTCGCCGGTTGACAAGTGCGATGTCCGCATCCGCCACGTCAAGTTGCCGCATTAACTCGGCAACCCCACTAGTCTGGCTAGCCCTCGGACTATCCGCCACCTGCATAGGAACGACGACATTCATTACTTAAGATTTCGATCCTCGGCACGCTGTCGTTTTCGACAACCTACCGAGTCTCGGGGGCTACTATCTATACAGGGCGCATTTTTATATGCAAAACTGTTAATAAACAAAGGGATGCGTCATTCTCGCGTACCTCAAACCCCACCAGCAAACTCATAGCGGCATTGCGCAATCCGCTCTCGGCGGACGAAACCCTTCCAATCACCATACGCATCAACGCACGGTGATCTTCTGAGATGGACGCCCTCTCAAGCAGATTCTTCAGTTCTCCCGGTCGGATACTAGCGGGTGCCAAACTCTCTGGCCCCTCCGGACTCAGGGATACCCTCCGTGACTATACTTCAGGCTCGCCTGCCTTATCTGACGGCGCAGCAGACGGAGGCGTCTCGCTCTCCATCATCTCCGGAAGAAGGTCCCCCGAAGATGAACTCATCTGAGAAGGCTGCAGATCCGAACTGCAAGATGAATATTTTGGTTACCTACAGAAGCACAAATGGAGGTATTTCCTTACTAATTAACTCCCCTTTTCATACTCACGGCTCGCTGGAGGGCTGATCCTTTGGCGATGATTGTGCGTCCGGATTCTCCCCGGACGCCGGACCCCCCGGTGAAGATCTCTTCCCTCACTTAGGGGCTTTGGCCTCCAGATCTTCGGAGGAGGTCCTCTTCTCCCCTTGTAAGGAGGGGTTTTTGATTCCCCCCTCTTCAGATGCCCCTTTGGGCGAAATAACAGCTCCTCTATTTTCCCCATCGCTCCCTTCCATGGGCGCGACCTCCAACATTCTGACCAGCACGGGCTCCAGTGCGGTCTCTGGGAGGGGGACCGGACACCTTATCAGCCTCGATTGTGCTACCCACTCCTGTGAAGAGTAATGGGTCAGGAGGTGAACTCTAGAAAAGCAGATAAATAGAGTGTCCGGACTCTGAGCTATTTACCTGAGTATCCGGGCGATTGCGGCTTAGGCCTGCGTCCTCGGCCAATTCCGGGCATGCTACCTGTGGTCCGAAGAACAACTTGTACATCTCCACGGGTGTCGCACCCATGAAGTGTTGGAGAATCCGAGGTCCCTCCGGGTTGAACTCCCATAGACGGAGAGGACGACGTTTGCAGGGCAGATGCCTGATTAGCATAACCTGCATCACCACAATCAGATTGATCTCCCTCGCCTGGAGGTCTCGAATCCGGCCCTGCAATAAGGGCACGTCTTCGGACGACCCCCAATTGAGCCCTTGGTTGACCCATGACATCAGTCGGCATGGAGACCCCGGGCGGAATGAAGGCGGCGGCTTTTGCTTGCTGCCCTTCGGAGCGGAGATATAGAACCACTCCTGCTGCCATGGTTCGAGTTCCTCTTGGAAGGAACCCTCGGGCCACGGGGCATCGGCCTTTTTGCTTATGGCCGCCCCGCCACACTCCGCTTGACGCCCCCCGATCATCTTCGGCTCCACATTGAAGGTCTTCAGCCACAGGCCGAAGTGGGGGGTGACGCGGAGGAAGGCTTCGCAGACGATAATGAATGCGGAGATGTGGAGGATGGACTTCGGAGCCAAGTCGTGAAAGTCCAGCCCGTAGTAGAACATGAGCCCTCTCACGAAGGGGTCCGTCGGGAAGCCTAAACCCCGACGGAGGTGGGATATGAAGACAACGAACTCACCGGGCTCGGGGGCGGGCACGGCCTGCCCTTGGGCGGGCAACCTGTGCGAAACCTCATAGGCCAGGTACTTGGCCTCACGTAACTTCAATATGTCCTCCTCCGTGACGGAGGAGGGCATCCACCGGCCCTGGAGGTCGGAGCCGGACATGGTTGAGAATCCGAAGCGCTCGAATCTGAGGCTCTGGGTGTTGGAACTGGGAGCGAGGAGGAGATTCGATGCGAGATTGAAGAACAAGAACGAGCCTTGGTCCTCTTATAAAGGGGAAAAAATACCAAGAGCCGTCTCCGTGACCGTTTGGGATTCACCTTCGATAGAGGAGGCGTGGCGACGGGAACGGTTGGGTTACCCACGCACATATTGATGAGAGTCCCGGGATAAGGGGAACACGATCTCTGCTTCGACAAGACGTGCCAAGGAAACCGCTTCGCTAAACGTGCTGAGGTGGTATAGTAGAAAACGATTCAAGAAAAAGCCTGGTAGCGGTGTGATGTCACGCTGCATAACACGTCAGCAGATTGGACTAGTGTACATTTTATTCTCTCTACGGTGGAATGTGGAATTTATTTTGCAGAGCCGGACACTATCCTGGTGTTCATGATCTTCTTTGGATTATTCAAGGGAGGAACCCGCCTTGCAATGCCGAACATTATGCGCGCCGGACTTATCGTCATTGAAGCCTGGTTCAGGGGCTACTGAGGGAGTCCTGGACTAGGGGGTGTCCGGACAGCCGGACTATCATCGTCCGCCGGACTCCAATACTACGAAGATACAAGATTGAAGACTCCGTCCCGTGTCCGGATGGGACTTTCCTTGGCGTGGAAGGCAAGCTTGGCAATACGGATATGTAGATCTCCTACCATTGTAACCGACTCTGTGTAACCCTAGCCTCCTCCGGTGTCTATATAAACCGGAGGGCTTTAGTCCGTAGGACAACATACATTACAACAATCATACCATAGGCTAGCTTTAGGGTTTAGCCTCCTTGATCTCGTGGTAGATCCACTCTTGTACTACCCATATCATCAATATTAATCAAGCAGGACATAGGGTTTTACCTCCATCGCGAGGGCCTGAACCTGGGTAAAAACATCGTGTCCCTCGTCTCCTGTTACCATCCGCCTAGACGCATAGTTCGGGACCCCCTACCCGAGATCTGCCGGTTTTGACACCGACAGTATGGTAGACAAGAATACCAGTCTTGCCAGCGTGATCCAGATAATGCTCTTTCGCCAGATTCTCCCCTGCCAAGGACGGACTCAGCACATGTGGGAGTTCGACCCGGCCGGTCCCCGGAGCCTGCAGCGGTTCTTCGGCACGAAGCACGAAGACATGTGGAAGCTGCTGTTCAAGACCCAAAAGACGTGGCCGAAAACGACCGATGACCTTGGCCCCGACTGTACTCACGCAGCGTCCCCCATAAGTTTTCATCATAACTTTACTATTTGCAAATCCAAGGGGCATACTAAGCTTTCCATTCTTCCCACAGGGCTGGACAAAGAAGGCAGAGCAGATTCACTGTCCGGCTCCGCTACCCGAAGACCCAACCATCCCTCTGTTAACGAGGATGCTGGTTCTGGTGCCATATCACGCGTCGGAAAAGAAGGCCAAGAAGAAGGGCAAGGAGGCCAAAAGTGGCCTCCGCCGTAAAGGTGCTTCAGATGTAGTGTCCGAAGACACCAAGACTCACTCCTCCCCTAACGAATACAAAGGGGAGGAGGAAGAGAGCAATTCTCCCCTTAAGGGGGTAAAGAAGAAAAGGGGGGCTTCCACGGATCTGGAGGCGAAGGCGTCCAAGAAAGGGAGAATCTCCCTCACGGATGACTCCGAATCGGACGCTGATGATTGGCGCCCTAGGCCGAAGCCCCTGGCCGGATCGTAAGTACCCCAAAGGCACTTGTACTTATACATCTATCCGGTTTTTTGCCTTGTGATTTTAATATACTGTGTTACGTGCTGCAGTCTGGCTCGCGTCCTCCCCAAGCAATCCTCATCTTTGAGGAATTCGCTGGATCCGAACATGATGGATAGCGGGTCACCTCCACCAGCCTCCTCCGCCAAAGCTACGGACAATGCCGAAGTGTTGTCCCGAAGGACCCTTCCGGGTCAGGGAGAGGTGCGGGAAGCCGTCGAGGTGGCGCCAGAGGGCGATACCTCTGCTGCCGGAAACATGGGGGCACCGACCCCCATGGAGACTGGCGCCGGGGGCCATGTCCAATTCGGCCCCCAACTGGATATTATTCCGGAGACCCATACAACTCTGGAATCAGGTAAGCAGCCTCCTTCGAAAGAAGGGGGTGCGCCAATCCCACCGACGACCTCCGTCAATTCGGAGGCACCGGATACTCTGGTGGAAGCGTGTCACAACCTAGAATGCTTGTCTGTAAATAATTATATTAATTGCATTTGAGAGCATCATGCATCATGTCTAAATTCTGAAAGTCGAATTGAGGTTAGTTGAAACCCTCAGACATCACTTCAAAAACAATCAACATTAAAATATTTTCAAAGAAGTCTAAGAAAATGTTCCTCTTAGTCTCTGAAAATATTGGCAAGAGGTAAAATTAAAAACAATATTTTTGGAATCTCAGAGATATTTATTTTGGGCCTTTGAATTAAATTAATAACCATTTTCATTGGATATATATTTGTTAATTAATTAATATATGTCCAATAATTCTGATCTTTTGTGAAGGGATTTTGATTAATCCAACTAGTCCCTACAATAATTATCGGAAGCAACAAAAATGATTTAGTGCCTAAAACTAAATCAAAACAAACTTCAGAAAATGGAAAATAGCAGAAAAAGAGAGAGAGAGAGGGAACCCACCTAGGCTTACTTGGAGCCCAAGTGGCTGGTCCAACCCACTGGCCTTCCCCTGTCGTCTTCCTCCCCTGCCAGGAGGACGAAGGCGCATGCTCGGCGCGCGCGTCCACGCGCGAGGCCAGCTCCTGCTTCCCGCCGCCTCCCTGACGTCGCTATGGACGCCACGTAGTCCCCTGCTTCCCCTCCACGCGGCTCTCTCTTTCCCCCTCCTATGCTCTCTTCCTGAATGGAGCTCGTCGACGCCGATCGCCGTTCTCGCAGCCACCACCGCTCCCTCGCCCCATCGCCGTGTCCACAAGCTTCGCCTCCGTTGCCTACATCTTCTTCTCGAGCCACGCGATGCCGGACGCCCCCGAATGCCCTCACCGCTGTATTCTTTAACCTCGGTCACCGGAGATCCCTATCGGCGCCCCGCTCAGCCTTGACCCTCCCCAGCCTTGCCGTCTGGGCCAAACAAACCTTTGTGAGCCCCCGATCAAAACCCCCCTTACCTCGTCGTCGCGCGCATCCTCTAGCTAGCTCCACAGCCGGAACAGAGAGCTCCACGTCACCGGTGATGTCACCACCGTCGCTGCAGCTGTTGAAGCTCGAAACTGAGCGCATCACCGTGCTCTGCATGCTCCCAGGAGCATGGAACGCCCACCAACTCCTCCTACCATGTACTCTAATGCCGAACCCGAGCTCGCCCGAGCTCCGGCCGTCGCCTAACCTTGCCACCGCCGCCGCTAGAGCCCACCTCGGCACCAGCCGCGGCTACCCCTCAATGCGCCGTGTCGCGCTGAGCACGTAGAGCCCCTCCGTCGTCCGTTTAGTCGCCGGAGGATGAAACCCGAGCATCGCCGCCATCTCTGTACGTTGCCGACGGCCTAGCTCCGGTTAAACACCGGTTAACCACTAAGATAATGACCCCTAGGTCACTAACTAGTGGGCCCAGGGCCCTGCTAACCTTGGTTTAGTTTTTAGTTGAACTTAACTAACCCGCTGACTTGCTGACATGTCGGCCTAGTCCCTGGTCAAAGCTGGTTTAGTGGATAAACTATCCCCTAACTAGTTAGTTAACGGACTGTGTCACTGACGTGTGGAGTCCACACGCCAGGTTTGACCTGGACCCATTCTGTTTACCTGCTGACGTCATGCTTACACAATGCTGACGCTGTTAACAATTTTCTGGATTAATTATAATCCTGGAAATTCCAGAAAATAGTTAAAACTTCTAAAAATCATAGAAAATAATCTATAACTCAGATTGAAAAGATTTATATATGAAAAATGATTAGGAAAATCCAAAGAATCCATTTACAGCATTTTCATGCATGTTTGAACAACTTACATCCACTGTTTATGACAATTTGAATAAATTGCATTTTAAATGTCCCATGTGGAGTTTGAATTTGAACCTAGTGTTCAAACCAACTCCATTTAAATCGTTGCTAGTTGCATTAGCTCAAATCACAGCATATTGCCATGTCACATTCATGCATCAGATTGTTGCATCGCATTGGTTGTGTTTCTTCTCTGTTGCCGGTATTTGTCCCCTCTGAGTAGACGTGGTTCCGAAAATGAGTTCCATGACACCGATGAAGAGCTATACTATCTTCAGAAGTGCCAGGCAAGCAAAACCCCCTTGTTCATTCCGATACAATCCCACTCTCTCACCCCTGCTCTCTTTTACTGCATTAGGACAACAACGATTCAACTGTTACATGTTGTGGTAGTTGAACCTCTTTCCTTTGCATGACCTGTCATTGCCACAGTAAATAGATGAAACCCACTAGCATGAGTAGGAGTTGTTTGAGCCCTGATGTGCCTACTCATTCATGCTTGTTGTCATGCCTGCTACTGCTTAGAGTTGAGTCAAGTCTGATTCATCGGGGATGAATTGGAATGTGGTGAACATGTCTTACTGTTGAGAGCTAAGTGTGTGAACACAATTTGGTAAAGGTAGCGGTGAGAGGCCATGTAGGAGTACATGGTGGGTTGTCTCATTGAAACCGTCCTTAGGAACTGAGTTCTATGTTTGTGATCCATGAATAGCTACTACCACACATTGGGATCCTTAATTGACTCTCTCGACTTATTAACCGCCCCTGTCCTCTGTCCAGGAGTTGCAAGTAGTTTCTGGTGTTTGTAGTATGCTGGGGGTGAAAGGATCGAGAAGAGGTGTC
>NC_041393.1:589439352-589466787 GCF_002162155.2 Triticum dicoccoides
GGGGTTATTAGACACCAAGTACCAAAAGTTGCAGTTTTTAACTTCTTTAAGTTTAGGTGGAGTTTAGGCACAAGTTTAACACTAACAATACATATCAAGCAAGCATGCAAAGAGTATATGATCAGCGGAAAGTAAAGCATGCAACTTGCAAAAATGTAAAGGGAAGGGATTGGTGGATTCAAACGCAATTGGAGACACGGATGTTTTTGTCGTGGTTCCGATAGGTGGTGCTATCGTACATCCACGTTGATGGAGACTTCAACCCACGAAGGGTAACAGTTGCGCGAGTCCACGGAGAGCTTCACCCATGAAGGGTCCACAAAGAAGCAACCTTGTCTATCCCACCATGGCCGTCGCCCACGAAGGACTTGCCTCACTAGCGGTAGATCTTCACGAAGTAGGCGATCTCCTTGCCCTTACAAACTCCTTGGTTCAACTCCACAATCTTGTAGGAGGCTCCCAAGTGACACCTAGCCAATCTAGGAGACACCACTCTCGAAGAAGTAACAAATGGTGTGTTGATGATGAACTCCTTGCTCTTGTGCTTCAAATAATAGTCTCCCCAACACTCAACTCTCTCTCACAGGATTTGGATTTGGTGGAAAGAAGATTTGAGTGGAAAGCAACTTGGGGAAGGCTAGAGATCAAGATTCATATGGTAGGAATGGAATATCTTGGCCTCAACACATGAGTAGGTGGTTCTCTCTCAGAAAATGTATGCTGGAAGTGTAGGTTCGTTCTGATGGCTCTCTCCATGAATGAAGAGGAGGTGGAGGGGTATATATAGCCTCCACACAAAATCTAACCGTTACACACAACTTGCCAAACTTAGTGGGGCCAAATTGGGGAACTCGGTCGGACCGATTCAACAAACCTAATGACGGTTAGGATTTTCGGTGGGATCGACATGCAACTCGGTAGGACCTATATGGTTAGGGTTAGGGCTTAACGCAATCTCTGTGAGACCGATTACACAAACTTGGTGGGACCAATTTTGGTAATAAGCTAACCAGAGAGTTGGTCAGGCAAACTCGGTTTGACCGATTACACAAACTCGGTGGGACCGATTTTGGTAATAAGCTAACCAGAGAGTTTGCATTGTAATCTCGGTAGTACCGATTACTCAAAATCGGTGAGACCGATTTTGGTAATGGACATACACAGAGAGATTACAATCCCATCTCGGTGAGACCGACATCCCTGTCGGTGAGACCGATTTGCCTAAGGTTTGTGGCAGTGGCTAAGACATCTGAACTCGGTGGCGCCGGATGGAAAGAATCATTAGGGCCGATTTAGACTTTTGGTTTAGGACATATGTGGATGTGAGAAGGTAGTTGAGGGCTTTGGAGCATATCACTAAGCACTTTGAGCAAGCAAGCCATTAAGCAACACCTCATCCCCTCTTGATAGTATTGGATTTTCCTATAGACTCAATTTGATCTTGGATCACTAAAATAGAAAATGTAGAGTCTTGATCTTGGAGCTTGAGACAATCCTTTGTCCTTAGCATCTTAAAGGGGTTCCACATCCTTTAGTCCATGCCACTCCATTGTTGAACTTGTCTAAAACATACTAGGTAAAAGTGTTAGTCAAACAAGAGATATGTTGACATTAATTACCAAAATCACTCAGGGAGCACTTGTGCTTTCAATCTCACCCTTTTTGGTAATTGATGACAACATACATCAAAGCTTTAGATAAAGATATATAGAATAGCAAGTAAAGCTTTGGAAAGACATGTAACAAGCATAGGCTCCCCCTACATGTATGCAATCATGTGAATATGGAATATAGAAGCATGTGAATGCATAAACATGACAGAGTAGACAATGTGTTACATGTATCTTGGCTATATGCATTAGAGCAAATGATGTGAATATGGGAAATGTACCTTCATGCTCATGAGTCCTTCTTGCAAATAGTATGTACATCAGCAAGAATTCCTCATACGCATGATTGTGATGCATATACTTACCTTGTGGTCTTGAGTTGTCTTAGGATGGAATGAACCTACGAAAATAAGGTTAGATAAGACAGATACACCTACTAGCCAGGGCAAACAAAGAAACCACAAGAGTACCAAGACTGGGATGACATGTAGAGAGTCAGTACTAAGTACCACATTGAATATAGACATGTCCCCAAAGGTAAAGATGTGCAATGAATTTAAAGAATTTCTTTCCCTTAAATGTCTTGCTCCCCCTGAATCTAGAATGCGATACTGGGAGAAGATAGGGAACAGAAAATCGGAGCAAAATGCAAAATCAGAGCTCAAGGAAGCAAATGAACAGAGCTAATGCAAATAGGCACATATGAACATGTATTTCCCCTCTAGAAGACATGTGGCATCTCTCCTCTTGAACACCAAGCATCTGGGATCCTTGAAGATTACTCTCTTCTTGAGTATTCTCTCCCCCTAGAGATATCTCTCTCCCCCTATTGAAGTGATTAAGCTTTGATGTGATCTCTCTCTCCCCCTTTGACATCAATTTCCAAGAAGGGCCTTCTGGAATTTCTCATGAATGGGTTTGGTCCTTGATTCACAGCACAAAGCACCGATATAAATGTGATGCTTGTAGAGGACAAGATTCATTGAGTGGAGCTGGATCAAGAGTAGTGCAGGAATAAATGGCGAAATGTTTTTCCTGTTGTGAAATAGGTGGCACCGAGTTGTATGCTTTGGTTGCACCGAATGATTTCGGTTAGACCGGAAACAAGAAACCGGTGTGACCGAGTTCATCACATAGAAAACACTTGTCACCTCGGGTCACTAGACACGTAAGATCTCACAAGGATTTGCAAGGAATTAACAGAAAGATTTGCAATGAATTGGATGCAGGGAATGCAGAACAAATAGAAAAGAAAAGAAATCTAGATGAAGTTTGGTTTTTGAAAGGGGAAACAAATATGTATGAGACAAATGCAAGATCACAGAAAAGAACACACGAGAACTTCATCTAGAAATGGTCGGCGACAAAGTCACCTATGTTAGAGTATATTGACTTAGGAGTCAAGTGAGATCACTTGATCATAGGTCATACTCATCGTTTAAGCTCAAAATGGGGTTGCCAATTATCGTTTAAGCATTTTGATGTATTCACATCTTGTCGAGTTGCTTTGACTCATGACTTGGAGTAAAGCTTCTCTAAGATGGAATAACATACCTTGGGTGGTGGTGTTGATCATGATCATGTAGTTGAACTTGTGTGGATTGCTCAAGGTTGATGTAGCTCATCAAGAGTTGGGAGCACCACTTGGAATTTGAGTTCATCTACCTACATGGGTTAGTTTTTGCAAGGAAGAGCACTTGTGTATCCAAAATGACAATCATGAAACTCAATATAGAATTTGTCAAAGGATATGTTTGAATGGTTTCGTGCTTCCCTGTCTTCAACCACCATTGTGTAGAGACTTGGTGATGTAGAGATTGCTGAAGATATGACTGGGTTACAATCTCATCGAATTAGATTCATCCAAGTACCTACATGGGTTAGATAACATGCAAGGTGCAAATATATCCAAGACATAAGATCATCAATCATAAGAGAAATATCAAGGATTAGTTATAAGCTCATGTCTTGCATGTATCCAATGGAGTTCCTACTCCAAGTTTGAGGCATCAATGATGTTCAATTCACCTCTTAACCTGCAAAACACTTTCTCATCAAGTGGTTTAGTGAATGTATCTGCTAATTTCTTTTCGGTGCGAACATGCTTAAGATTAATGTCACCCTTAGCAACATGATCTCGAATGAAATGATGATGAACTTCAATATGCTTAGTTCGAGAGTGTTGCACAGGATTGCGAGCAATCTTGATAGCACTTTCATTGTCACAAAGTAATGGAACATGTTTCACATATATCCCATAATCTTTAAGAGTTTGGGTCATCCAAAGTAATTGAGCACAACATGAACCAGCGGCAATGTATTCTGCTTCGGCGGTGGACAAGGATACCGAGTTTTGTTTCTTGAAAGACCAAGACACAAGAGATCTACAAAGAAATTGACAAGTACCTGAAGTGGACTTTCTATCAAGCTTGTCACTGGCATAGTCCGAGTCAGAGTAGCCAACAAGATCGAAAGAGGCCCTCTTAGGATACCAAATGCCAAAATTTGGTGTATGGATTAAGTATCTCACTATCCTTTTCACGGCCTTAAGATGACATTCTTTAGGAGTAGCTTGATATCGTGCACACATGCACACACTTAGCATGATATCGGGACGTGAAGCACATAGATATAATAATGAACCAATCATAGAGCGATAAACCTTTTGATCAACCGGTTCACCATCTTTGGTTAAATCAGGATGTCCACTAGTAGGCATGGGTGTAGTCATACCTTTGCATTCTTGCATATTGAACTTCTTGAATAAGTCCTTGGTGTACTTCTTTGAGAGACAAAGGTACGTTCCTTAGTTAGCTTGGTTTGCAAACCAAGAAAGAATTTGAGTTCACTCATCATAGACATCTCAAACTTTTCCGACATTATCTTCCCAAACTTTTCACTAAAATGAGGGTTAGTAGAACCAAATATAATATCATCAACATAGATTTGGCATACAAATAGTTCTCCATTGACCCTTTTAGTAAAAAGAGTAGAATCTATTTTTTCTATTTCAAAGCCTTTTTCAATAAGGAACTTGGTCAAGCATTTATACCACGCTCTAGGAGCTTGTTTAAGACCATAAAGAGCTTTGTGAAGTTTGTAAACATGATCAAGTTTCTTAGGATTAACAAAGCCGGGAGGTTGTTTAACATAAACTTCCTCCTCTATTTCACCATTTAGAAAAGCACTTTTAATGTCCATTTGGTACAAGGTGATATCATGGTGATTAGCATAGGCAATTAAGATGCGAATGGACTCAAGTATAGCAACGGGAGCATAAGTCTCACCATAGTCCACACCTTCGACTTGTGTGTAGCCTTGGGCGACGAGACGTGCTTTGTTGCGAACTACTTGTCCATCTTCATCTTGCTTGTTGCGAAACACCCATTTGGTACCGATGATGTTGTGGTTGTTGTCGGGCTTCTCAACCAATGTCCAAACTTGATTTCTCTCAAAGTTGTGTAGATCTTCATGCATGGTGTTTATCCAATCCGGATCTTCCAATGCTTCTTGAACCTTCATAGGTTCAATGCTAGAGATGAATGCATAGTGTTCACAAAAGTTAGCTAAACGATTTTTGGAGTGAGTGATTCTCCCGGTTTGGATATCTTTGTAGATTTGATCGACGGGATGATCTTTAGCAATTCTTGCTCGAACTCGTGAGAGCTTTTGCTTGGGTCTTGGTTGAACATCTTCTTCATCTTATTCTTCTTCTTGGCCTTCTTCATTGTTGACGTTGTCGTTCTCTTGTCGTGGTGGAGAAGGAGGTTGTTGACATTCGTCTTGGTGCACTTCCTCGTTTTCTGCATCTTGGTGTGTCCCACTTGTGGATGCTTCCGTATCAACTCTTGGTTCACCTTGTCGTGAGGTAGAAGCTTCCACTTGGACGGACGAGGTACTCTCCTTCACCTCCGTTGGACGAATCTTGCCAATAGACAAGTCTTGGATTGCTTCTGAGGGATCTTTGTCTCCTATATCAATCGGCAATTTCTCTACTTGCGAGCCGTTAGATTCATCAAACTTCACATCTACCGTTTCTTCAACCTTTCAGGTGAAATTGTTGTAGACACGGTATGTGTGAGAGTTTGAGCCATAACCAAGTAGGAAACCTTCATGAGACTTAGGAGCAAATTTAGAATGACGATGCTTATCAAGAATGTAGCACTTTGAGCCGAATACTCGAAAGTATCCAACTTGGTGTTTGTTACCGGTGAGGAGCTCGTATGCCGTCTTTCCGAGTAGCTTGTGAAGATACAAGCGATTTGTTGCATGACAAGCTGTCTCAACCGCTTCCGCCCAAAAGTGCTTCAGCGTCTTGTACTCATCAAGCATCGTTCTCGCCATTTCGATGAGCGTCCGGTTCTTCCTCTCAACAACTCCATTTTGTTGAGGTGTGTACGTAGCCGAGAACTCATGTGAAATCCCTTCTTCATCAAGAAAGGTGTTCACATTTGTGTTCTTGAACTCCGTTCTGTTGTCGCTGCGAACCTTCTTGATTTTCACTTCAAATTGATTTTGGGCCTTCCTAGCAAAGTTTTTGAAGATCTTTTGGACCTGCGATTTATCATCGAGAAATAACACCTACGTAAATCTTGAAAACTCATTAACTATAACTAGACCAAAAGAATTTTCACCGAGACTTTTGTAGGCGTTGGGACCAAAAAGGTCCATGTGAAGTAGCTTGAGTGGCCTCCTTGTGGTCATGATGTTCTTCACGGGATGCCTTCCTCCAACCTGTTTGCCTGCTTGACAAGCGCTGCAAAGTCTATCCTTATCAAATATGACATCGTTAACTCCAAGGATATGATTTCCTTTAATAAGCTTGTCAAGGTTTCGCATACCAACATGACCTAATCGTCTATGCCATAACCAACCTTTAGAGGATTTAGCAATAAAGCAAGTTCTAGGTTGAGCCTTTTTAGTGAAATCAACAATGTATAGATCACCTCTCCGTACACCGGTAAAGACCATTTTATGATTATCTCTACGAAACACTTGGCAATCTACTTCAGTAAATAGGACATTGAAACCGAAATCAGCAAGTCTAGATACTGAAAGTAAGTTTTAGCCAAGAGATTCAATGATCATGACATTTTGTATGGAGCTATCATGTGATATGGCCACCTTACCGAGGCCAATCACCTTACCCTTTGAGTTGTCACCAAAAGTGACATACTTTCGAGGACCATCATTTTCAGCAAGCTCACGAAACATATCTTTATCTCCGGTCATGTGATTGGTACATCCACTATCAAGAACCCATTCCTTTTCTCCTGCCATATATCCCCGAAGATTTGCCATAAGACCAAAGTGTCTCATTGCATCATCAAGATCAAAGTCACTATCATCATCCGCATCATAGTATCCATGTTCAACATCGTTATGTGGTGGATCAAATCCTAGAGAGGGTGATTCGTTAGAGTGAGTTTGACAATGATCTTGTTTATGAATTTTAATAGCTTCAGAAATAATATCACTAATAATTCCAACATCTCCTTTGGCATGCATAAGGTTTGTAAGCTCAAATAGACAATCACCAAACATAGGATCACTCGAATTCATCTTAATCAAGGCGATAGACTTATGGAGAATTTCATCTAGATTTTTCAAGGAATAATTTGGAAAAGTTCCTCAAGAAATTTCCATATGGTGTAGGCACACTTAAGAGTAGTCAAACATCCAATCAAGTTTCTAGGCAAGCCTCTAGTGATAAGTTCAACAGTTCTAAGATTGCGAATCATGTCAATTGACTCATCAAGGGTAGGATGCATAGGATCAACATGAGGTGCACAAGGGCTAGCAATGTACTTGTTCAAATGATATTGATTGAAAATCACAAGCATCTCATTTTTCCACTCATGAAAATACTCTCCATCAAGTATAGGCACTCTACGTCTAAGACTCCCAATAGTAGACTCATCCATCTTCCTCCAATGGTGTTTAAACCAAAGCAACGGAGACCAAAGCTCTGATACCAATTGAAAGGATCGAGAGGTGTCTAGAGGGGGGGGGGTGATTAGACACCAAGTACCAAAAGTTGAAGTTTTTAACTTCTTTAAGTTTAGGTGGAGTTTAGGCACAAGTTTAACACTCACAATACATATCAAGCAAGCATGCAAAGAGTATATGAGCAGCGGAAAGTAAAGCATGCAACTTGCAAGAATGTAAAGGGAAGGGATTGGAGGATTCAAACGCAATTGGAGACACGGATGTTTTTGTCGTGGTTCCGATAGGTGGTGCTATCGTACATCCACGTTGATGGAGACTTCAACCCACGAAGGGTAACGGTTGCGCGAGTCCACGGAGGGCTCCACCCATGAAGGGTCCACAAAGAAGCAACCTTGTCTATCCCACCATGGCCGTCTCCCACGAAGGATTTGCCTCACTAGTGGTAGATCTTCACGAAGTAGGCGATCTCCTTGCCCTTACAAACTCCTTGGTTCAACTCCACAATCTTGTAGGAGGCTCCCAAGTGACACCTAGCCAATCCAGGAGACACCACTCTCCAAGAAGTAACAAATGGTGTGTTGATGATGAACTCCTTGCTCTTGTGCTTCAGATGATGGTCTCCCCAACACTCAACTCTATTACACAGGATTTGGATTTGGTGGAAAGAAGATTTGAGTGGACAGCAACTTGGGGAAGGCTAGAGATCAAGATTCATATGGTAGGAATGGAATATCTTGGCCTCAACACATGAGTAGGTGGTTCTCTCTCAGAAAATGTATGCTGGAAGTGTAGGTTCGTTCTGATGACCCTCTCCACGAATGAAGAGGAGGTGGAGGGGTATATATAGCCTCCACACAAAATCTAACCGTTACACAAAACTTGCCAAACTCGGTGGGACCGAATTGGGGAACTCGGTCGGACCGATTCAACAAATCTAGTGACCGTTAGGATTTTCGGTGGGACCGACATGCAACTCGGTAGGACCGATATGGTTAGGGTTAGCGCTTAATGTAATCTGGTGAGACCGATTACACAAACTCGGTGGGACCGATTTTGGTAATAAGCTAACCAGAGAGTTGGTCAGGCAAACTCGGTTTGACCGATTACACAAACTCGATGGGACCGATTTTGGTAATAAGCTAACCAGAGAGTTTGCATTGTAATCTCGGTAGTACTGATTACTCAAAATCGGTGAGACCGATTTTGGTAATGGACATACACAGAGAGATTACAATCCCATCTCGGTGAGACCG
Source organism: Triticum dicoccoides (assembly GCF_002162155.2). Taxonomy (NCBI): domain Eukaryota; kingdom Viridiplantae; phylum Streptophyta; class Magnoliopsida; order Poales; family Poaceae; genus Triticum; species Triticum dicoccoides. The sequence continues at coordinate 589,448,165 of NC_041393.1, forward strand.
AGATCCCTATCGGTGAGACCGATTTGCCTAGGGTTTGTGGCAGTGGCTAAGACATCTGAACTCGGTGGCGCCGGATGGAAAGAATTGGTAGGGCTGAGTTAGACTTTTGGTTTAGGACATATGTGGATGTGAGAAAGTAGTTGACGGCTTTGGAGCATATCACTAAGAACTTTGAGCAAGCAAGCCATTAAGCAACACCTCATCCGCTCTTAATAGTATTGGCTTTTCCTATAGACTCAATGTGATCTTGGATCACTAAAATAGAAAATGTAGAGTCTTGATCTTGGAGCTTGAGCCAATCCTTTGTCCTTAGCATCTCGAAGGGGTTCCACATCCTTTAGTCCATGCCACTCCATTGTTGAACTTGTCTGAAACATACTAGGTAAAAGTGTTAGTCTAACGAGAGATATGTTGACATTAATTACCAAAATCACCCAGGGAGCACTTGTGCTTTTAGGGGGCCGTGCGTAGCCCTGACCCGAGGGGTGGGCTGTGATGCGGTAGGCACGTGGCACGGTGTACCGGGCGCCCGTTTGGTGTCTCGGGAACCCTGCACACATCGTTTGGGGCCGTATGTGGAAACCTCGACCAGACTCCCTGCGGATGGAACCTGAATATGCGATAAACCTGGACTAGGGACTTGTGTGGTTAGTCAGGTCGTGGCCAAAACCCTCGCCAGGCTTCCACTTGAAGGTTGCCGAGATACATGACATGTACATGGTGGTAAGTGGCGAGAGCGTGTGTCAAGAAGTACACCCCTGCAGGGTTATTAATGATCTATTCGAATAGCCGCATCCGCAGTAAAGGACCTCTTGGTTGCCTGTACAGTTCATAGACAAGTGAAAGTGGATACTCTAAAATGCGCAAGATAAGCATGAGTGCTATGGATGGCCTTCTCGTAGGGAGACGGGAGCGGATCCATAGTGGTGTATTGATTTGGTGAGTATGTGGACTCGTGTGCGCCACCCCAAAAGAGTTACTTGCAGACGTAGTTCAGGATAGCCACTGAGTCAAAGCTGGCTTGCTCCAGTTAAACTCCACCACCCCCTTTGTTGATACTGATGCATATGTAGCTAGTTCTGATGTAAGTCTTGCTGGGTACATTTGTACTCATGTTTGCTTAATTTATGTTTTTGCAGGGAGACATCAGTCTCACTAGTAGTTCCACGTGGGCTTTGACATTTAGCTTGTTACCTCAGCTACGATCTTGTGCCCTCGACAAGGTCTTGTAGATAGTCAGGCTTCTCAGCCTTTTCATTTGTAGTTATTTATACTCAGACAAGTTAAGCTTTCGCTTGCGCTTGTTGCTGGTATGAATTGAATGCTGGGTCATCAGACCCATGTTTGTAATATCTGGCTCTTCGGAGCCTAATGAATAAATACTTCGAGTTGTAGAGTTTTTTTGTGATGCCATGTTGTATTTGCAGATATTGAGCATACTGTGTGTATGATTTGAAATGCTTGGTATGTGTGGGACTGACAACCTAGTTGTTTATCCTTGGTAGCCTCTCTTACCAGGAAATGTCTCCAAGTGCTTCCACTGAGCCATGGTAGCTTGCTACTGCTCCCGAACACTTAGGCTGGCCGGCATGTGTCCTTCTTTGTTTTCGTGTCTGTACCTTCGAGGAAATGTCACGCGGTGTCTATCGGAGTCCTGTTAGCCTGCTACAGCCTGGATTCTCTGGAGTCCTGTTAGCCTAACCTCTACAGCCCGGATTCACTCGCTGATGACCGACACGTTCGTTGCTGGGTCATGTATGCCTGTCCCTGTAAGTTAGTGCCACTTTGGGTTTACGACTAGTCATGTCGGCCCAGGTTCCCTGTCATATGAATGCTAGCGACACTATCATATACGTGAGCCAAAAGGCGCAAACGGTCCTGGGCCAGGTAAGGTGGCACCCATGGGGATACCGTGCGTGAGGCCGCAAAGTGATATGATGTGTTACATGCTAGATCGGTGTGACTTATAGGATCGGGTCCTGACAACTTTGGTATCAGAGCCTGACTGCCTGTAGGATTAGCAAGCCAAACTGGTCGAAGTTGAGTCTAGAAATTCTTTAGTTATGTAAGGGAATTGATTGGGGAAGGGAATGTAAGGCTCTTTTTACTCCTTTACCTTATGCCCTTCTGATCTGAGTCAACCTCTTCTTTTCTACGGGGATTAAGAACTAGGCTTCTCATCTTTCTATCAGGATCACATGTTACTAATCCATAGACTTATAGGATTGATGGATTCAAGTCTCAGTTCAGTTTCTACTACTTCCGTATGTTCGTAGCTGGCCTCAGAACCTTGATATTGTGATGCTGAGTGGTCATGCCACTATTTTGCAGGATGTCTCAAATCTTTTTGAGCATTTACTGCTGTTATGCTGTCCGAGTCATCCCAGGTTTCAAAATAGTCTAATGCATTTGCAACTCCCTTCTTTCCGTTCCCGATGTTTCTTTGGGCCAGTTAACCACACTAATCGGTGAGTTGAGGTACTCTGTTGCCTCGACATATATGTTGGATCTATTATTATGACCCTAGGTGTTTTAGAGGATCACCTAGTAATCTAGCTATGTTTGTGTTCCCAGTGTGATGATTCTGGCCATCAGTCTTGAAAGCATCACGTGATGCCACTTAGTTAGTAGGCATTCTATTCCTGGGTCCTTGAGCCCGAGATTCACCCTACTTACTTCATGTTGATAGTGTTTGCTGGTTCCTTTAGGATATTAGTAACCTTTGCGATAGTCCTCGAGGTCTGTGGTATACCGTTCTTCCAATACCATGAACAAACATGGCAGAAGTTCTTTTGAACCAAAAGATCACAACCAGGGTGCTCTTGATGAGTTCTCCATTCTACATTGTGAATCTGCCAGTTCTACCTTTCTGCACGGGTTATTCGGAAGAAATATGTTGAGCATGCTCGACCTACTAACCTATGCATGAACAACTCAGAAAGTTATATGTTCCTTTGAGTTGTCCCTCTTCAGTCGTATTCCGACCTTCGTCTATCAGTTGATAGACAAGAGTAATGGCGTATGCGTGTCACTGATGCCCGTTATTCTATGGTCCGTCAAGCCATTCTATTCCGGAATGACTAGGAGAAACAAACTCCAGTACCTCGTCCATTTCTAGGATTGGGTCAAAGAAGTTGTGTTCCACAGATCAAGATGCAATCCAACTTTTGTTCTGTTCTACCCTGGAGTATTACCTTCTTTATGTCAGGAATATCATGGAGTTGTACAACCTATTATGAATTCCTGATGCGGTGATACTTCTCGCCATCATTGTTCATTTCTCGGTCCTCGTGTTATTGTAACCGAACCGACAAGTGAATTGTGAGGCCTGAAATCAATACTCCTAGCAACTCCATTGCTTGGTAGTTAATGGACAATAACTTCATTATTCACATGTTGGTTATTAAATCAACATTCTAAGATTGATCGTGCTACCTAGTCATATTTCTGGTGCACTCTTTGATCAATGGGTTAGGATTGTGCTAATACCTCACTCTTTTGATCATATCGTCTTGCTCTGAAAGGCAAGATTGTTCTCGAGATTAATAACATATCGGTGGTTCGTGATTTTCCGGATATCTTCCTAGAAGTATCACCAGGTTGTCCCCTGACTGTTATGTTGAGCTCGTGATCAAGTTGGGTTCTTGTAACCACCCCTTCTCCAAGGATCTGTGTTGGATACCCCTGAGCAAGTTGGTTAAGCTAAACAATAACTTGGAGAGTTGGAAGATAAAAGCTTGTCCGACTTAGTTCATCTCTAAGGGATATCTTCTCTCTGTGTGTGTGTGTGTGTTGAAGAAAGATGATATCTTCATCAATTGGTCTTCGTGATCAGTTATTGGATCTATTGTCTTGTCTAAACTTTGATTTGAGTGTGGGCTATCCTCAAATCAAATCAGAACCAATGATGTTTGTAATGTTGTCTTACTTGTGGTTGATCCCTCGAGCATACACCATTACATCCTTTGGTCTGACAAATATATCACATTATTCACATAATGGTGGAATTCCAGTGATATGGAAATTCTGTTGAACTGTTGTTGATCCCATCAGCAGCAATTTGTCTCCTCCATGATTCATGTTGAACATCAAGATAGTGTTGGAAACTTTTGTAAGCATTATCTTCGTGTCCCATTCATGAAGCCTATGTTTGGATGAAAGAAGTGACTTCCTCTAATTCACGTGCATTTGGTGCAAGTTGCCGCCATGAATACGGGAACGTTAGTTTTGCTTCCTCTGGAATCATCCCAAGTCAGTCATGCATGTGCGAAGTATTCCATGGTTTGATAGGCTCGCTACCTCCACTCCATGTGTAGTTCCTAGCACCCCTAGCCACCGATTGATTTGTTAGAGATAAAGGAGTCTGTTCTAAGGTTAATACTTTAGAATTCCGCACGGAGACATTGATATCATTAATGATGGTTCCGAACCAGAACTCGATAGTGTTTTGTTGTAAGACTACTATGTGGTCATGCTTGTCTGGGACAGCGTGCTCACATGCATGTGTGTAGTAGAACCAACTCATGTTTTGGAGCTTGCTATCGTAGTTCACTCCCCGAGAATTTCACAACGCCATCTCATTGTTTTCTGTTGCAAACTTTCATTTTTCTTTCTAGACTTGATGAGTCTGGAATATCCTGACACCTACTAGATCTGAATCTCAGGCAGATATGATGATCGGAACGTATTCCAAGAATTATATTATTGGTCTCTCTGTAACCGGTAAAGTGGATGTCGTGGCCAACACACCCAGCCGGAAGACCTATTATTGTAGTATCTTGATTGAGGAAGGTGGCCACCTCCCCATCAGGATTTCATAGGATTTACTCTAGTAGTAGTTCCTTACAGATTCTTGTGCTTCCGAAGTCCGACCTTTTAATTGATGTTTTAGATACCAAACCATATCTATCAATGGGTGTCACGCCCAAGATGCGACCCTATCCCAAAGGAACTCGAAGGTCCCACCAAGGATAGAAGCACATCTTGAAGACGCTTTTGCAAGGTGGATATCATTACATCAACATTACATAATAGATGAGGATATATACAAGAGGCATACAATGCCACACGAATACAACATCATCATACATAAGAGCACCATCCGACTATGGATGAAACACAAACAGAAACTCAAACGACATCCACCCTGCTAGCCCAGGATGCCGACCAGGAACCTATCCCCTGAACGATGAAGCAGAAGAAGAACTGACAACAAGCAAGCATCGCTCTCGCGTCATGATCATCATAACCTGTACCTGCAACTGTTGTTGTAGTAATCTGTGAGCCACGAGGACTCAGCAATCCCATTACCATGGGTATTAAGACTAGCAAAGATTAATGGAAAAGGAAGGGGTAAAGTGGTGAGGTTGCAGCAGCGACTAAGCATATATGGTGGCTAACATACGCAAATAAGAGCGAGAAGAGAGCAAACGGAATGGTCGTGAAACTAGCAATGATCAAGAGGTGATCCTGAACTCCTACTTACGTCAAACATAACTCATAACCGTGTTACTTCCTGGACTCCGCCACGAAGAGACCATCACGGCTACACATGCGGTTGATGCGTTTTAATTCGTATCTGGTGTCAAGTTATCTACAATTGGACATTAACAAATTCCCATCTGCCACATAACCGTGGGCACGACTCTCGAAAGTTTAAACCCTGCAGGGGTGTCCCAACTTAGCCCAGCACAAGCTCTCACGGTCAGCGAAGGATATTCCTTATCCCAGGAAGACCCGATAAGTCTCGGAATCCCGGTTTACAAGACATTTTGGCAATGGTTAAACAAGACCAGCAAAGCCGCCCGATGTGCCCACAAATCCCGATAGGAGCTGCACATATCTCGTTCTCAGGGCACACCAGATAAGCAAAGAGTACAGGTGCCAACGTAACCCAAGTTGCCAAGGGACGGTCCCGCATGGTGCTCTAGTTTGGACCAACACTCAGAGGAGCACTGGACCGGGAGGTAAATAAAGATGACCCTCGGGCTCCGGAAACCCAAGGGAAAAAGGCTTAGGTGAGGCAAATGGTAAAACCAAGGTTGGGCCTTGCTGGAGGAGTTTTATTCAAAGCGACTGTCAAGGGGGTCCCATAAATCACCCAACCGCGTAAGGAACGCAAAATCAAGGAACATAACACCGGTATGACGGAAACTAGGGCGGCAAGAGTGGAACAAAACACCAGGCATAAGGCCGAGTCTTCCACCCTTTACCAAGTATATAGATGCATTAATTAAATAAGAGATATTTTGATATCCCAACATAATCCTGTCCATCATGGAGCAATCTTCAACTTCACCTGCAACTAACAACGCTATAAGAGGGGCTGAGAAAAGCGGTAACATAGCCAAGCAACGGTTTGCTAGGAAGGGTGAAAAGGTTAGAGGCTGACATGGCAATTTGGGAGGCTTGAATAGGAAATGATAGGTAGCGCCTCATAGCGATAGAACGAAGCAACTAGCATAGCAATGATAGTAGTGAGATCCAGGGTGACGGTCATCTTGCCTGAAATCCCGCTAGGAAGAAGAACGAGTCCATGAAGAAGATGAACGGGAGTAGTCGAACGAATCCTCACAACCGCAACATTACCGGAACTAAGAAGCAACACCAGAAAGAAACGAATAACATGGTAAACTCACAAGCATAAACATGGCATGATGCACAACCAAGTATGATGCGTGTCCGGTTTAAAGAGCATGGCATGGCAAAGTGCAAGAAACAATACTACAAGTTAAGTGGAGCTCAATATGCAACGAGTTGCATATTGATAAAACACCACATTAACATATTTAGTTTAATCTCGTTTAAGCTACCAAACAATATTAAATGTTGTTAAACGTGGCAAGAGGTGAAGCATAAGAAAACTACCTATCTAGGCAAGTTTAAATGAGGCCGGAACAACAAACAACAATTCCGGAAAATCCTCATGTGCAATTTATGAATTTGGTACTGTTCTGCCCTAAAACATATTTTATTGTTGTTAAATAGGAAAATAAAGTGCACCATGTTAAACTAGGCATTTTTCCAGCCCATTTACATATAAAGTTTATTAAAATCGGAGCTACGGTTAATTAGTTATGAAATAAATCATTTTATCATGGCATTTGAGCAAAATTAAACAAACAACAAGTTTAACCATATTTAACATGGATGAAAGTGGCAAATTATTAATCTACATAAAATTCTAAGCATTTTACATGTTTGAATCATTTTAATCCGATGCACGGTTAATGAGTTATTATATGCATGATGTGCAAGGACTTTTCTGTAAAACAGTAATACACTGGATAATGTTAAATTCGCAGCAGTAAAAAAACACATGCAGGCTGAATTAGAGCACAGCTGGGCGAACAGAGATGGACTAGGTGGTGGCTCACATTGGGCCTGAAGCCGGATCTGGAGTTGGGCCTGTGAGGAGCTGGAGCAGGCTGGGCCTTGGGCGCTGGAGGGGAGGCAGCCCAGGCGCGCGCTTGAGCGAGGCGCGGTCAACGGAGCGGGCTGAACCGAACGGGACTTGGCGCTGCGGTCAATGCAGGCGGACAATGTAGAAGCAGCGCCGGCGACAGAAACTTGGCGCGAGGCAAGGGACTTGGGCGAGCGCCTCGGAGTAGAGGAGGTGCAGGCAGGCAGTGGCGCAACTGCAAAGGGCTCCGGCGACATGGAGGCTTGGCGCGGGACTTGGTGAGGCGGAGGGCGGCGGCTTTATTCGAAGATGGACTTGGCGCGGGCGAGCAGGACAGCAGTAGTACTCGTCGTGGACGAAGAACATGGGCGATGGCGCAGCTGGAAGCAGTTGCCTGACGGGATCTGGGCGAAGACGGGTCGCCAGCGACGGGGTTGTGCGGGCGCGTGCTGTGTAGGGAGGAGCTCGAGCGATAGGGACAGCTTCGGCTGATGGTTCTCTGACGGAAAAAGGAAACGAGATGGAGATGTGAGAGGGAGAAGAGAGAAGCAGGAAAGGAAGGGGCGGCGCAGGGCTTATCTGCTGCTGGTGGTTGCCGGCGGCGAGGTTCGCCGGGGTAGCGGGATCGCGAGGTTGGAGGAGCTCGGACCTCAGGAGCGCTCCACAAGGCTGGATCGAGATCGGCTGTTCTGGGAGGATGAATCGGGGCTTCTCGGTCAGACAAACTGGGGGCACGGGAGCCATTGGAAGTCGATCTGACGGCTCCAGATGGGTGGATGGTTGGTGGATCTATTGAGATGGCTGGCTGTGCGTGGGTTGGTGAGGAGGGGATCTGGGAGGATCCCAAGGGAGAGAGTGGCGGCGGCGCGCTCGGGATTGGAGGGAGTTTGTCTGGCTAGGGTCTAGGGTTTAGACTAGTATATATAGCGGGTGGGTTAGGCCAGGGGCTATTTCATCCCTCCGATCGTAATCGGACGGATGGAAAAATAAGCTAGGGAGAGTCCAACAAATAACTGAAGATACTTTCGGGATGTTTGGGGATGATCCGGATCCAACGGTCACGATAGAGCGGGTCGGGTTCGGGACAACTTTCGGACGCACACGTGGGGGTCGGTGCACTGTGCAGAAAGGGCCAAACGGTCGGACAACAAAAGAACGGTTGGCCTGAGAAATGTCAACGGAGGCGAGGGTGAAGCGGCAACTAAGAACGGATGCACGTTTTATGAAAACATGCAGATGCAATGCGCATGATGCTATGAGATGAAATGCAAGACATGAACAAAATGCAAAACAAACGACAAAAACCCAACCATGGAGCAAATAACATATCGCATCTCCGGAAAAGGCAAGAGTTGGAGTTACGAATTTGGAAAGTTGTATCCGGGGCGTCACAACACTCCACCACTACGAGAGGATCTCGTCCCGAGATCTAGGATGGCACCGGAGGGAAAAGGAAGAGGAAGATAAGAGGTAAACTAAGTTGCTTCTTTGACGAACGAGTGAAACCACGAACCTTGAGAGGTTGAGAAATTTAAAAGAAAGAGTACAACAGAGATGAACGGGATTGCAAACAATCCGGTAGAAAAGAGGAACAAGGAGTATTACGAGAACTTGAAGGTTGAAAGACATGGAAATAAGAGCTTCACGAACGAAAAGAATATGACCACATCGGTATAATGAGATAGCCAAGGAACAAGAATGGCAGAATTTGGACAACACTCCGGTAGAAAAGAGAAGAAAACTTGATGAGATGAAAAGATATTGAAGAGATGATACAACACTCCGGTTAAATGGATAAGCAAGAAAAGAACACGATCCTCACGAAACGAGGTGATGGGTGAAGAGCACAACATCACAATGCCTCCGTAATGAAAGAATAGAAGTTAGATCGTTGGGATAAAGGGACGGAGTAGAAAATGACAACTTTTGCCACCCGTGAACTTGGAAAGCATCCTTGCAAAGAAGAATCGAACGGAGTTGTTGGAAAATCAACAACAAGAAGCACAAGCTTGTTGTGGGCTTATGGAAAACATCTCGAGACTATGAGGTGACAACCGGCCACTAATGGAAACCATTGATTTGATTGAGAGCACCAAAGAGATGAAAAACTTCTTCACCGAGATGAGAAGGAGAAAATTGGATCATTGGTAAGCACCACAAATAGCTACATTCCTTAGGGAAGGCTGTAGGTGAGATATAACCCAATATAACTCCAACAAAAGATTGCTGGATTTAAACTACCTCATTCTTGACAACAATATGAATCATGAAACATGAAGGAAATTGTCAAGAGTGACATAACACCACCTCAAAAGATAAGGTAGAAAGAATTGCACTTCGAAATGCAACAAGAAGAATACTTAATCTCCTCAAAACAAAACATGTGTTGAGCACCATGTTTAATTTTGAGTATAGCTTGGCGGATCATAACTTTGAGAGAAAACTTGAGGAACAATTGAAGAATGAAAGAATCCTTGATGAACAACCATGTAGATCCTCCATGAAGAACTCCGGTAATAAAAGGATGATAGAAAGAAAGAGAAGTAGAAAACACAAGGTGAAGCCTTGCAATGATTTCGATGGAGCTTCGCGATGATATAATGCGGAAAACTTGGAACTCCGGAAAAGAAAAGATGAAACACTAGAAGCGAGAATTACTTCATCATGAACAATCTCCGAAAGAAAAGAATTGTATCACCTCGAGGAAATAAGAATAAGATTTATTGTATGCCTATCCTTCATCAAATTAAATTGATGACAAGCAATGGATTTGGCATACTACTTATTCTCATAGAAAGGATTAAGAGGGATATAGCGTAAACTTGAGAAGGTATTGATGGAACCACCGGTGGGATTTGGAAACAACGAATGAATTGATGATAACAAAGGAAGTGAAATCTTGAACGAACCACCGTAAGAATTGGGAATGAAAGTAGCAAAGGAGCAATTCACCGGGAAGAATTGGAAAACGAATGAAGATACTTGAGGGGATTTAGATACATGAGAATGAAGAGATCATGGACTGATTAGAGGATATTTGAACGATGCACCGATAAGATTTGAAGAACGATAGCTACACGCTGAGAATGAAGAATTATGACATGATGGCCTTTGGAGGAAAGAAATGGAAATAACTCATGAAATGCTCCGGATGGGTGAAAAGAATTCCCCCAACCGAAAACAATTACGAGAGGATGGCATCAAACTTGAACTACGCATCTTCGAAAGAACGGGTAAGGATTAAAGAGGAACTCTTCTTCGGTCTTCAAAACCCGAGAATGACGACGAGTAACACCACCATGAATTGTTGAGATACTCCGGGAGAATGAAAAACAAAGAGGTTGAGCCAACAATGAAAATAATTTGAAAGCAACCTTGGAGAAGGCATGTGACTGATGGGATCCATTCGTACGTCACACTTGAAAAGAATTGAGAATAACTCTGGGAGAATAAGAAGAGTCAGGTAAGATCCTGGGAAAAGACCAGTGGGTTACGACCCACTCAAAAGAAAACACCGTTGAACAATTTTAAAGAGAGGTTGCACCGGTTGAATTAAATGGCTTGAATGAGATAACAACCTCGAAATATCTTGAACGGATTGAGAATGGAAACATAAGTCTTGTGAGGTATCTACAGCACTCCAGAACAAATGAATAGGAAGAAGTGAATGATTAAGAGGTGCATCGGCATGAGAAAGCATTAGAAACGAGGAAAAGAATATGATGAATATCGAAAGCTTGAATTGGATCCACTAGAGAAGAAACAACAATGAAGGATGATGAACTTGAAACTGTTGAGCATCTTCATGGGAAATCACCGAATAAGAACATTGAAAGAAAAGAATGAATAGACTTCCCACAAATAAAAGGATACATGATTAAGAAATCTGAGTCTTTGAAGAAAAATGGTGGGAGGGCGGGAAAACAAAGGCAACTTGCGGACTGATGAAACAAACACCATTGAGAAAACTTAGAATTGATCTTGCGGATGTTGAAATGATCGGATCCACTTGAAGAGAAGCACGTCGGTTGGAAAAGAGTTGACATGATGACCCCGATGATCAAGAAGGATTAGTATTCACATAGAAATATGAGAACACCGTTTATGAAAGGTATGGGTTCAACATTTGACTTTGAAGCAACTCGAATACCACAAATAAAACAAAACAAAGGATTTGGATTGCAGAATAAGCTGGAACAAATACATATGATAGAGATTTACCCAATCCCATATCATGCATCTGTCGGAAAGATATTCTAGGAGCTACTTGAATTCCCACCTATAAACTCCGGAAAATTTCTAGTTATGCAATTTGGTGTTGGGGATACAGGGGAAGCAATATATCTCACCCAAACTAACAATCCCTACATCCAGCTGTATCCATCCGTCAACACATAACCAAGAAAACTCCGGAAATCGTGTACCTCAACCTTCGAAAAGCATCCGTTATACGAGCAATGGCAATACTCCCGAACTCTCCAGTACTGGGTGGCGTCGAGGTTATCTCACCAACAACTGCATAAAAGAGATTTTCGATGTCGGCAAAACTCAGGTATTCCAAAACTGCAACGATAAAATTGTGACGACAACACCTCGGAGCTCAACTCCCCGGGACACTTCCACAACCCCTAAATGTCAGGAGGCACCAAGAACAATGTTCTCGTCACAAGAATATCAGAATGATTCCAAGATACCCGCGTGATCCTAAATTTTTTTAGTGGAATTTGAGGAGAGGAAAGACAAAACATCTACGTCAGGAGTCCTCACCAGAGCGACGAAGGGGGATGAGGAGTAAAAAGAATCCTACTCTCCGATATATATAATCCTAAGACTCAAAATAGTTTTCATCTAGACTCAACAACGAACAACAGTCAAGCGGGCTCCTATGGTCGGTCGAGGCTCTGATACCAACTTGTCACGTCCAAGATGCGACCCTATCCTAAAGGAACTCGAAGGTCCCACCAAGGATAGAAGCGCATCTTGAAGACGCTTTTACAAGGTGGATATCATTACATCAACATTACATAATAGATGAGGATATATACAAGAGGCATACAATGCCACACGAATACAACATCATCATACATAAGAGCACCATCCGACTACGGATGAAACACAAACAAAAACTCAAACGACATCCACCATGCTAGCCCATGCTGCCGACCAGGAACCTATCCCCTGAACGATGAAGCAGAAGAAGAACTGACAACAAGCAAGCATCGCTCTTGCGTCATGATCATCGCAACCTGTACCTGCAACTGTTGTTGTAGTAATCTGTGAGCCACGAGGACTCAGCAATCCCATTACCATGGGTATAAGACTAGGAAAGCTTAATGGGAAAGGAAGGGGTAAAGTGGTGAGGTTGCAGCAGCGACTAAGCATATATGGTGGCTAACATACGCAAATAAGAGCGAGAAGAGAGCAACCGAAACGATCGTGAAACTAGCAATGATCAAGAGGTGATCCTGAACTCCTACTTACGTCAAACATAACTCAAAACCATGTTCACTTCCCGGACTCCACCGAGAAGAGACCATCACGGTTACACACGCGATTGATGCGTTTTAATTCGTATCTGGTGTCAAGTTATCTACAACCGGACATTAACAAATTCCCATCTGCCACATAACCGCAGGCACGGCTCTCGAAAGTTTAGACCCTGCAGGGGTGTCCCAACTTAGCCCATCACAAGCTCTCACGGTCAATGAAGGATATTCCTTCTCCCAGGAAGACCCGATCAGTCTCGGAATCCCGGTTTACAAGACATTTCGACAATGGTAAAACAAGACCAACAAAGCCGCCCGATGTGCCGACAAATCCCGATAGGAGCTGCACATATCTCGTTCTCAGGGCACACCAAATAAGTGAAGCGTACAGGTACCAACGTAACCCAAGTTGCCAAGGGACGGTCCCGCACAGTGCTCTAGTTTGGACCAACACTCGGAGGAGCACTGGCCCGGGGGGTAAATAAAGATGACTCTCGGGCTCCAGAAACCCAAGGGAAAAAGGCTTAGGTGAGGCAAATGGTAAAACCAAGGTTGGGCCTTGCTGGAGGAGTTTTATTCAAAGCGACTGTCAAGGGGGTCCCATAAATCACCCAACCGCGTAAGGAACGCAAAATCAAGGAACATAACACCGGTATGACGGAAACTAGGGCGGCAAGAGTGGAACAAAACACCAGGCATAAGGCCGAGTCTTCCACCCTTTACCAAGTATATAGGTGCATTAATTAAATAAGAGATATTGTGATATCCCAACATAATCCTGTCCATCATGGAGCAATCTTCAACTTCACCTGCAACTAACAGTGCTATAAGAGGGGCTGAGCAAAGCGGTAACATAGCCAAGCAACAGTTTGCTAGGAAGGGTGAAAAGGTTAGAGGCTGACATGGCAATTTGGGAGGCTTGAAGAGCAAATGATAGGTAGCGCATCATAGCGATAGAACGAAGCAACTAGCATAGCAATGATAGTAGTGAGATCCAGGGTGACGGTCATCTTGCCTGAAATCCCGCTAGGAAGAAGAACGAGTCCATGAAGAAGATGAACGGGAGTAGTCGAACGAATCCTCACAACCGCAACACTACCGGAACTAAGAAGCAACACCAGAAAGAAACAAACAACATGGTAAACACACAAGGATAAACATGGCATGATGCACAACAAAGTATGATGTGTGTCCGGTTTAAAGAGCATGCCATGGCAAAGTGCAACAAACAATACTACAAGTTAAGTGGAGCTCAATATGCAATGAGTTGCATATTGACAAAACACCACATTGACATATTTAGTTTAATCTCATTTAAGCTACCAAACAATACTAAATGTTGTTAAACATGGCAAGAGGTGAAGCATAAGAAACTACCTATCTAGGCAAGTTTAAATGAGGCCGGAACAACAAACAACAATTCTGGAAAATCCTCATGTGCAATTTATGAATTTGGTACTGTTCTGCCCTAAAACATATTTTATTGTTGTTAAACAGGAAAATAAAGTGCACCATGTTAAACTAGGCATTTTCCAGCCCATTTACATATAAAGTTTATTAAAATCGGAGCTACGGTTAATTAGTTATGAAATAAATCATTTTATCATGGCATTTGAGCAAAATTAAACAAACAGCAAGTTTAAACATGTTTAACATGGATGAAAGTGACAAATTATTAATCTACACAAAATTCTAAGCATTTTACATGTTTGAATCGTTTTAATCCGATGCATGGTTAATGAGTTATTATATGCATGATGTGCAAGGACTTTTCTGTAAAACAGTAATACACTGGATAATGTTAAATTCGCAGCAGTAAAAAAAAACACATGCAGGCTGAATTAGAGCACAGCTGGGCCAACAGAGATGGACTGGGTGGTGGCTCACATTGGGCCTGAGGCCGGATCTGGAGTTGGGCCTGTGAGGAGCTGGAGCAGGCTGGGCCTTGGGCGCTGGAGGGGAGGCAGCCCAGGCGCGCGCTTGAGCGAGGCGCGGTCAACGGAGCGGGCTGAACCGAACGGGACTTGGCGCTGCGGTCAATGCAGGCGGACAATGTAGAAGCAGCGGCGGCGACAGAAACTTGGCGCGAGGCAAGGGACTTGGGCGAGCGCCTCGGAGTAGAGGAGGTGCAGGCAGGCAGTGGCGCAACTGCAAAGGGCTCCGGTGACATGGAGGCTTGGCGCGGGACTTGGTGAGGCGGAGGGCGGCGGCTTTATTCGAAGATGGACTTGGCGCGGGCGAGCAGGACAGCAGCAGTACTTGCCGTGGACGAAGAAGATGGGCGATGGCGCAGCTGGAAGCAGTTGCCTGACGTGGATCTGGGTGAAGACGGGTCGCCAGCGACGGGGTCGTGCGGGCGCGCGCTGTGTAGGGAGGAGCTGGGGCGGTAGGGATAGCTTCGGCTGATGGTTCTCTGACGGAAAAAGGAAACGAGATGGAGATGTGAGAGGGAGAAGAGAGAAGCAGGAAAGGAAGGGGCAGCGCAGGGCTTATCTGCTGGTGGTGGTTGCCGGCGGTGAGGTTTGCCGGGGTAGCGGGATCGCGAGGTTGGAGGAGCTCGGACCTCAGGAGCGCTCCACAAGGCTGGATCAAGATCGGCTGTTCTGGGAGGATGAATCGGGGCTTCTCGGTCAGACAAACTGGGGGCACGGGAGCCATTGGAAGTCGATCTGACGGCTCCAGATGGGTGGATGGTTGGTGGATCTGTTGAGGTGGCTGGCTGTGCATGGGTTGGTGAGGAGGGGATCTGGGAGGATCCCAAGGGAGAGAGTGGCGGCGGCGCGCTCGGGATTGGAGGGAGTTTGTCTGGCTAGGGTCTAGGGTTTAGA
Organism: Triticum dicoccoides; assembly: GCF_002162155.2. Taxonomy (NCBI): domain Eukaryota; kingdom Viridiplantae; phylum Streptophyta; class Magnoliopsida; order Poales; family Poaceae; genus Triticum; species Triticum dicoccoides. Next base: position 589,463,881 of record NC_041393.1, read on the forward strand.
CTAGTATATATAGAGGGTGGGTTAGGCTAGGGGCTATTTCATGCCTCCGATCATAATCGGACGGATGGAAAAATAAGCTAGGGAGAGTCCAACAAATAACCGAAGATACTTTCGGGATGTTTGGGGATGATCCGGATCCAACGGTCACGATAGAGCGGGTCGGGTTCGGGACAACTTTCGGACGCACACGTGGGGATCGGTGCACTGTGCAGAAAGGGCCAAACGGTCGGACAACAAAAGAATGGTTGGCCTGAGAAATGTCAACGGAGGCGAGGGAGAAGCGGCAACTAAGAACGGATGCACGTTTTATGAAAACATGCAGATGCAATGCGCATGATGCTATGAGATGAAATGCAAGACATGAACAAAATGCAAAACAAACGACAAAAACCGAACCATGGAGCAAATAACATATCGCATCTCCGGAAAAGGCAAGAGTTGGAGTTACGAATATGGAAAGTTGTATCCGGGGCGTCACAATGGGTTAAGCTAGCCCGTCAAGGAGAACATGAGAAGCGAAGTGGTAAAGGTCTCTCAGTCGATCATCCAGATTGAGTTTCCTTGGCCTCGCTAAGGTGAAATCTGAGAAGGTGTTATCTTCCTTTGCATCAGTATCCTCCACCGATATTCATCATGGTAGTACGAGGTGTCATCAACATCTTGGCATAGATGTTGGTAAGACCTTGATGAGTAAGGAAATGCTCAAGTTGTTGAGAGCCCGCTCAGTCACTGGGGTATATCCTTGGCATCATCTGGAATGTGCTTTCCGTTTGCTGGGTTGTCTTAATACTCTAGTTTTCTTTCCAAACTGAGTATGCCATTTCTCCGAACTCCCTCAAACGATCGCTTGTGATTTTCCTTGGGCTGGTTTAGAGAGTTTCAATGATTTCTATATCGAAAGTAATTATTTTTTCCACTCAAGGGAATATTTATACGAGTCACATCCCCCAAGGTGTCCCGTTATGGAGTCATGACAATTATCTCCTTGTTACTTTGAAACCAAACAACATCCTACTCCAGCGTGGAATTGTTGCCTACCAAATCGAACCTTCATCATTTGCGTCCTTTCCTAGTTCCAAATGTGTGTTTTGAGTCTCAACTCAAGAGGTCTTTGTCGGATATCGGGTTCCGGCAAAACCCTTAAGGTTCAAACTCTAGGGTGCGCGCGAAGATCTTCCCCCTACTGATCCACGTCCCAACGCCTCGCTGCGAATCTAAAATACACGATGAGCAACACATGGGACACAAGGTTTATACTGGTTTGGGCCACCGTTGTGGTGTAATACCCTAATCCAGTGTGTGGTGTGGTGGATTTCCTCAGGGGCTGATGATGAACAGTACAGAGGAAGAACAGCCTCGCGAGAGGTGTTCTTGGGTTGGTGCGGTGTATTACTTGGGCGAGTTCGATCGCCTCTGGATCTGATGATAACTCGATCTTCCCTACTTTGGTGGCTATGTCTATATATAGAGGCCCTGGTCTTCTTCCCAAATATTGAGCGGGAAGGTAGCCAACAATGGCCGTTTTGAAGGGGAACATATAGTACAAGTTATCTTGACTAAAGTTGGTCTTCGACTGCCAAAGGCACTAGCGATGACGCCGTCCTGCCGCTCTGCTGGTCTTGGTCTTGTTGCATCGAAATGGCAACCTTTGCTTGATGCCTCGGTACTCCGCGTCTGCGCCTGCCCCCTTTGCACCAAAGATGAAACAAGGACACTGCGCGGGCTGGCGCCCGCCTAGTCTTGATCGTCATGGCTTGCGTCATGAGCACCTCGCGAGGTACTCTTGCCTTGATCTCTCCGCCTCCTCGCGAGCCTGCCTGGTGAGGCCATCACTGAGGAAGTCTTGCGTCGTCCGCCCCGCAAGGCTTGGCCCCTCGCGAGGGTATTGAGCTTGGGTTGATGAAGACGGGCCATACCGGGCCACCACTTTGAGCCACGCCGCAGGCAGGCAAGTCTGGGGACCCCCGTTCCCAGAACATCGACAGTAGCCCCCGGGCCCAAGGCGCGCTCGGACTTGGCTTAGCAGCGAAGCCAAAGGGCAAGTGCGGAGCGCAGCGGGCACCAACATCCTGCGGCCTTGGTCGCCGCGTGGCGGTTGATTGGACGTGGACATCTCCGCTTCCCCATGCTGCCTCGGCAACTACCGATTTGACGAGTCCCTGCTGCATGCAAAAATAGTCATGATTACCTGCGATCGTGGAGGCCGGCGGTTGGCCTCCTCTGGACTATAAGTACTGAGAGGCGTGAGCCCCCACAGTCTACCTCTTCTTGCTTGCTCCTTCTCCATCTTGTCACCAATGGCACCGATCCGCCGGTTCTCAGCCGAGGAGAAAGGAAAGGCCCCCCGAGAGGGGCCCGACCCGCTCCCGCCGAAGAAACGGCAGGTCCTCGGCCGCCGCGACGAGGTTCACTACAAAAAAAAGACACATCCGTGACATTTTGGGCCGAACGAATTTTTTTTGTCATACATATGACACTTCTATGACGATAATTCTGACAAAACCCGGTATCATCATAGATGTGGTGGGCTCCTACTTGACAAAAAATCATGACAGAAAATGGTCTTTTCGTCCTGGGCGGGCCGGAGACGCAACTGCATGACATTCTTTGGGCCGTCCATGATGAAAAGACCGTGGTAGATGCGAGGGGGAGGAAAATTTTGGGGAGTTGCCGGTTACGGTGGGAGGTCGGGGGCCGAGCGATGCGCGTTTCTCTCGTACACGTACGCGCGTGTGTGTGAGGCGTTGGCTATAACTGAACCCGAGCGAGGCGTTGGGCTCTAACTTAACCCGAGCGATTGCACTGCAGGCTACGCGTTATTGAACCGAGCGATCGATCGATGGCTGTTAACTGAACCCGATGGAGAATTCCTTCGCTACTGCTGCTAACTGAAGACGATTGATTGGA
>NC_041393.1:589467099-589528321 GCF_002162155.2 Triticum dicoccoides
GTTGAACAGTAGCCGTTGGAGTAGCGCGCGGTGGAGGTTGGATGAACAGGAGCCCGTGGAGGCTGGAGGAGGTCGACGGTAGCCCGTGGAGGCTGGAGGAGGTCGACGGTGGAGATGAACAGTATCCCGTGGAGTCCCGTTTTGCTGTACGCCACACCCCTCCCGATGAACAGGACCCCCATTTCGATCGTAGGAGGTCCGTTTCGTCCATTTTGTGGTATGCCACACCCCTCCCGATCAACAGGACCCCCGTTTTGACCGTAGGAGGTCCGTTTCGTCTGTTTTGCGGTACGCCACACCCCTCCCGATCAACAGGACCCCGTTTCGAACGTGGCCGGTCGAACACAAGGCCGTTTCCTCCGTTCTGCGGTATGCCAGGCCTCGTTTCCTTCGCCTGTTCCGTCCAAGCCCTCCTGATGAACACAACCACACATTCCGTTCCAACCCAGCCGGTTGGCTCCCCATGAACACCACAACGACGCTGTTTCTCCGTTCCGACCCAGCCATGTACGTATGCGCGAGTAGGTATTCGAGACCCTGCTCGTATGTACGTACGTGGCCGTATTTTCTTTCTTGCACCCTCGCCGCTGTACGTATGTGTACATGCTACGTGCGCGCCTCTACATCGACCAGTATGTACCTACACGTTCGCGACCAGAATGACAACGCTACGTACGCTTCTACCAGGTGGGTCCCGACTGTCAGGCACTTCCTTGCCTGCGAAGATGTAGCTGGTGGGTCCCAGCAGTCAGGGGGACGAATCGTTTTGGTTTTTTTTGCCCGGACGCACTTCCTTGCGTGCGAAGATGTAGCTGGTGGGTCCCGACAGTCAGGGGGGCGAATCGTTTTGTTTTTTTTCCCGGACACACTTCCTTGCATGCGAAGGTGCAGCTGGTGGGTCCCAGCAGTCAGGGGGGGCGAATCGTTTTTTTTGCCCGGACGCACTTCCTTGCGTGCGAAGATGTAGATGGTGGGTCCCAGCAGGCAGGGGGGAAACATTTTTTTCGCAAAATACTGGTGGCCCGTCTGGTGGGTCCCTGCTGTCAGGTGGAGGAATAATTGTTTTGCACATAATAAGGAGGCACTTCCTTGCGGTCGCCGTGGACCCAACTGTCAACCTCTCCACGCATAGTACTCTTCTGATGGAAGTCGGTCGTTGACCACATTGACCATGCCGCACTGAGAGCACCACGGCGGTCGACGACAGCGAGGCCTAGGAAGGGGACAACATGGAGCCGCGGAAGGCGCAGCAGTGGATGCCCATGCGAAGAGGAGTACAAGGGTGAGGCTGCCGTCGCCGCAGAATAACAGGGGGTGTGGGTGATTAGAGGGATGGCCTGGCCAACGGTGGGAGTAGTAGGGGGTGGTGAGTCCTCCGCGGCATCACAGCCGGCCATGGGAGGCAGGAGCACACGACACGACCGGTGCTACTTTGGGCGGCTGGAGCATGAAGACCAGAGGTTGAAGAAGCACTACGAGCCGTTGGATGGACATCGTATGGTCACTGGAGTTAGAGTCATTCATATTGACTAAGTTGACAAAGCCCTCCGTCCCCGTAAACTTAGTAGGCCCACAAGTCAGCCTCCCACAAAGGTGAGTCCCAGCTAGCAGGGGGAGTATTCATTTTTTTGTGCGTAATAAGGAGGCATTTCCGGTGGGTCCAAGCTGACAGCGGGGGGAACGTTTTTTTCACGAAATACAGAGACCCTTCCGGTGGGTCCCAGCTATCAGGTGGAGGAATCATTATTTTGCGCGTAATAAGGAGGCATTTTCCTGTATGGGCCCCTACTGTCAGCCTCTTCCGATGGCTGTTGTTTGTTGACCATGTTGACCTCGCCGCGCCGAGAGCACAAATGGGGTGGACAAGGGCGAGGCCCAGGAAGAGAACCATCCAGAGCCGGCGAAGACACCGCAGTGGATGCCCACGCTGAGGGGAGAATGAGCGCTGACTGGTCGGCTGCGGGGTGAGGCTGACGTCGCCGGAAAATAACAGGATGTGTGGGTGGTTAGAGGGATGGCCTGGCGGCAGCACAACCAGCCACGAGAGGAGGGAGCAGGCAGTCCCGCCGGCGCTGGTTTGGGCGGCTGGAGCAGGAAGATCAGAGATTGAAGAAGCACGGCGGCCGTTGGATGGACATCCAACAGTCACTACTGTGTGTTGACTAAGTTGACAAAGCCTTGCATACGCGTCAAAATTTTTTTAGGACAGCATGATCGTCAACCTAGTAGGCCCAGAAGTCAGCCTCCAAATCTGTGGAAAACAGCATACAACCCATTAGCCATTATTTTCAATAATTTACAGCCCATTTTCTAATTCTTAAGGATATTTGAAGCCCATATTCTTTTTATTAGCATTACAGACCATATATTTTGGGCACTGCTAAAAAATTCAACAAAATTTTGCATATTTCAGTGGGGTCCAAACTCTTTTAATCACAAAATTTCGAGTCACGTTAAAAATAGTTTTCAAAAAATTATATCAAAATAAAATTCAAAAAACAATTCTCCGCAAAAAAATGAATGAAATTTAGAATCTTAACTAGCAAGATGCCCGTTCGTTGCACCGAACATGAAGATGCATTTGTATGAGTAGTTTATCTTATGGGAGAAAAGATGATATTTTAATGTAATTGCCAGTTGGCTTTGGTTTTTATAAGAGTAGAGAGTAGAGAAATCCTGAAAAATAATATTTTAATGCAATTGCCGGTTGGCTTTGGTTTAAAAATTTACAGCCCATTTCTTACAACTTATAGCCCGTTTTCTCGGGAAGCCCATTTCTTACTACTTACATCCCTCCTCGTCTTGAAAGATTTGCAGCCCAGCAGGGCTGAGAAAAGCAAGTAGGCCTCTGCTTTGGTATTCTCCAAAAAAAAAGGAACTGGGCTAGCCAATTTCAGAAAGAAAAAATATATCAATTGGGCTCGTCATGTGCTTAATAAAACGTAAGCATGGGCTAGACGGGCCATAGCCCCTGCACAGCGCGCAGTTGAGCTCCATCTCTGAAACTGAAAAACAACTAGGCGAGCTGCTGGGTCCCTGATGTTATCCGCTCGTTGTGTAATTTTCTCGTTTATTGACTACATTGACAATGGCGTGGAACCTAGTTGTCAAAAAATTATGAGCAAGTATTTTTTTGGCTTGTAATAATGAGGCACCTGCTTGCAAAATGCAATGACCCTGGTGGGTCCCTACTGTCAGCCTCTCCATGTACAGTCATCTCCCAATTCCTCTTGGTTGCTGACCATGTTGACAACACTAGACGGCAGCGGGCACAGCGAGCTAAACAAGGCGGAGAACAACGGCAAGGCCTCGGACGGGAACGAACAGCAGCCCTGGAAGATGCGGCAGTGTAGTGGCAGGTGGAGGGGAGTACGAGGGCAACAACTTGCAAGTCAAGCATACAAATGGTACATAAAGCCCAAGGAATAATTATTCATCAAATTTTTAGACAAAACCCAGATTGAACATCACAGTAACATCTAACCCAACCACTCTTTTTTGCAGTCACAAACAAATGGATCGGTCTGATCCATAAAATCAACATCTTGTGCAAATAAATTTATTTCAGGATGTCTACAACTTATTGTAAATATAAGCCGAGAACGTTTAGAAGCCCATTTGTCCACCTGAAACTTCTTTTTTTGCTATTCAACATGTTCGTCCGTGAGAGATCTCTTGCTATAAAAATTAAGCCTCATGGACAATAGTAACCTCGCGTTCAACAGGAAGGCCACGATCGATGATCTGACTGACGTGCTTGACTTCGACTCCCACGACATCGACGGTATTGAAGATGATGTAGGAGAATTACAGGAGCGACCGCTCACCGGGCGGTGGACTGCCACCTCCTCATACGATATATATATGGTGGACACTCCGAAGGAAACAAATGGCGATGAGGCAACGGAGGATAACCCCTCGGGAAGGAAAAAAAAGCATGGGCATCATCGGCGCCGCTCCAAGCCCCGCCATAGCAATACCGGCCTGGGAGACGAAAATAATCCAGATGGCGCCGATGAAGAATATGACCCAGAAGAACAGGCGACAGACGTATACCTAGAGGAGGACAACTACATGCCCCCCTCCGAAGACGAGATTAGCCTCGGCGACGATGAATTCGGCGTGCCTGAGGATCCCGTGGAGCAGGAGCGCTTCAAGCGTAGGCTTATAGCCACTGCGAGGAGCCTGAAGAAGAAGCAGCAGCAACTCCAAGCTGATCAAGATCTGCTCATAGATAGATGGACTGAAGTCCTGGCAGCCGAGGAATACGGACTCGAACGCCAAACAGCTGACCGGCCACCCCGTGGCCGGGATAAAACGGGATATCAGCCCGGATACCAGCCCGCACCCCCATGCCGATATAGTACGGCCCAGGGCAACAAGCAAGACCTGCAAGATATTCTAGAAAACAAAGCAGGACAGCCAAGATCGATCTACGGATCGCGAGGGCGCGCCCCAGCGCGCGACGATGATCGTCGCACCGGATACATCATCAACAAGTCCGGCCGGGCCGAACACAGCAACCCAGACCAATTCGAGCTGCGTAGCCACATAGCCCGGCATAGAGGCGCCGCACACCCCCTCTGCTTCACTGATGAAGTGATGGATCATGAATTCCCAGAAGGGTTCAAACCCGTAAACATCGAATCATACGATGGCACAACAGACCCCGCAGTATGGATCGAAGATTTCCTTCTCCACATTCACACAGCCCGCGGAGATGATCTACACGCCATCAAGTATCTTCCCCTTAAGCTCAAAGGACCAGCCCGACACTGGTTAAATAACCTGCCAGCAAATTCCATTGGCAGTTGGGAAAACCTGGAAGAAGCATTCCTTGATAACTTCCAGGGTACATATGTGCGACCACCAGACGCCGGTGACCTGAGCCACATTACTCAACAACCCGGAGAGTCAGCCGGAAATTCTGGACTCAGTTCCTTACTAAAAAGAACGAAATAGTCGACTGTCCGGACGCCGAAGCCTTGGCGGCATTCAAGCATAATATCCGTGACGAGTGGCTCGCTCGACACCTCGGCCAGGAAAAACCCAAGTCCAAGGCAGCTCTTACAACATTAATGACCCTCTTTTGTGCGGGTGAGGATAGCTGGTTGGCTCGCAGCGGCACCACGCCACATTCCGGTACTTCGGATGGCCGCGATACTAACGGCGAGCCAGGGCGCAACAGACATAAGAGATGGAACAACGGTGACAGCACTGAAGACACGGCAGTCCACGTCGGATTCAGCGTATCTACGTCCGGACAGCAGAAAAAGCCGTTCAAGAGAAATAATTAGGGACCGTCCAGTCTGGACCGCATACTGGAGCGCTCGTGCCAAATTCATGGCACACCGGACAAACCAGCCAACCACAACAATAGAGACTGCTGGGTGTTCAAACAGGCCGGCAAGGTAAACGCCGAAAACAAGGACAAGGGGCTGCACAATGACGATGACGAAGAGCCCCGGCATCAAAACATGGGGGGACAAAAGAAATTCCCCCCCGCCAAGTGAAAATGGTCAACATGATCTACGCCACCCACATCCCCAAGCGGGAACGGAAGCGGGCACTACGGGACGTCTATGCGATGGAGCCAGTCGCCCCCAAGTTCAATCCATGGTCAGCTTGTCCGATCACCTTTGACCGTAGGGATCACCCTACTAGCATCCGTCACGGCGGCTCAGCCGCATTGGTCTTAGACCCAATCATCGACGGATTCCACCTCACGCGTGTCCTTATGGACGGCGGCAACAGCCTGAACCTGCTTTATCAGGACACAGTGCGCAAGATGGGCATTGATCCTTCAAGGATCAAGCCCACCAAAACTACCTTTAAATGTGTTATTCCTGGAGTAGAGGCCCGCTGCACGGGCTCTATAACACCAGAAGTGGTTTTCGGATCCCCGGACAACTTCAGGAGTGAAGAGCTAATCTTCAACATCGTCCCTTTCCGCAGTGGCTACCACACACTGCTCGGATGAACCGCATTTGCTAGATTCAATGCGGTACCACATTATGCATCTCTCAAGCTCAAGATGCCAGGACCGCGCGGGGTCATCATTCTCAATGGAAATATGGACCGCTCCCTTCGAATAGAAGAGCATACGGCAGCCCTCGCGGCAGAAGTACAATGCGGCCTACTCCGACAAACCAATCCGGCGACAACTTCGAGCACTGTCAAGCGAGTCCGGAGCACCCCGCAATAGGATCATCAGGAACGCCAAGATCGTGATTAGCAGTCCGGCCTCCGCTCAATCCCCTCCAAAGAAGCATTTGTGCCACGCGTACACAATTACACACTCAAGATACCTTGGGCATAGGCGGAGGCGCATCAACGACTCAGTCGATAGTGCGGGTAACCGCTAAATACCTTCATACTCTTTCCCTCTTACCATTCAGGACACTGCGTTAGTGCGGCATCCTTAGAAGAGCCGAATTGTCAGACTCATAGGGGAGAGACATCCAAGGAGGCAACAGACGTGCAGAACAGAAGAAAACCCAGGTGGAATCTATTTGCGATCATTATACCTGCTTTATCTATCTATACACAGCCTGCCCCTGGATAGGACATGTCAAATAGTCCTATTTATCTCTGCTTAATGCATTCATTGTAAACATACGCTTAAATGTATTTTTCGTCAATGGGAGATTATATATAGCGTCAGCCTATTATTCTTATTTGAGCATTTTTTTCTCTTATAAATGATTATTTCATATTGCACCCGTACACCTTGGTGCGGTCAATCTACCAGGGGCTTCTCATGGCGCCCCATAATATGGCAAATAAAGTCCGAACACTTTCAACAGTGCGGGACCCCGAACTTATAGCATTATATGCATCAGCTCTGAATCATGTCTTGGGTCTACAGTTGGGATATCCCGGCTCCCTTGTTTTGGTGCCTTACGTTCTATTATATCGGCTAAGGTAGCGTAGGGAGAACTACTGCGCTTGTGTCCCGGTTCTTTCGGACGAGCACCTCAGTAGAGAAAGCCAAAAACTGACCGGCATGATGTGGCGAGAGCTGGTCGCTGTTCGAGAGGTACTAAAATCCTTAAAGATTTTCTGCTTTAGGCGATAAATCGGCTTTGTCCGATCTAGGCGTATATAGCGCCCCAATTCGGCCTTCCGGATTCTAGGGGCTTCGATGAAATTTAAAATTGTAGACTTCTATGGCTAAGTGAAAGTTATAAAGCCGCATAGTCCGATTGCCTCGTTCACTGCGCCGGACACCTCCTTAAGGGACCAAACATTTGGATAAAGAGTGCTCGGGTTTTCCACGAACACCCCAGTGCTAGTCACATGGGGGCGGAAGCCGACGACTATCCTACTTTCAGGATTTTATAAACAGCCGCACAGAAGGTAATATTTTAAATAACAAAAGCGCTACATAGCGCAAGTAACTTCGTCCTTAAAATACAAACATGACAGAAGTGAATTCATTCAAAAAAGGTGTCCTTGGTACATTCGTCAGCCACGAGACGAGCACCCTTCATAACGCCATCATAGTACATCTCGGGATGGCGATGCGCCCTGCCGTCCGGCGGCCCATCCTTGACCAGCTTCTTAGCATCCAGCTTGCCCCAATGCACCTTGATGCGGGCAAAGGCACGGTGGGCACCTTCGATACATACAGAGCGCTTGATCACCTCTAGCCGCGGACAGGCATCCACCATCCGCTTGATTAGGCCAAAGTAGCTACTAGGCATGAGCTCACCAGGCCACATCCGGAATATGAAACCTTTCATAGCCAGTTTGGCAGCCCTGTGGAGTTTGACCAACTGCTTCAGTTGGTCACTCAGAGGCATCGGATGTTCGGCCCCAGCATACCGGAACCAGAACAGCTTCTCAGTTGAGTTCCCCTCCTGGGCATCGTAGAACTCCACAACGTCTGATACGCTGCATGGTAGATCTGTGAATGCCCCTGGAGAGCTCCGAATTCGAGTAAGTAAAAGAAACGCCTCCTCCACATGTTTGCTTTGCATAAAGAACTTACCCGCTGCTATCTTCTTGGCCTCCTGGATCTCTTGCTGTGCTTTCTCGGCTTTGGCCTTGGCGTCTTTCAAATTCACAAAGGGCCTTCGCAAGCTCGGCCTCTTTCGCCTTCAGATCATGCTCCATGGACTCGCATCTCTTGCCGAGGTCCTGGAGCTCTTGTTGTACCTCACCCACCCTAGCACTTTGCTTTTCACGCTCCTTAGACTCCGAGGCCGCCTTGTCATCGGCCTCGGATAGCGCCTTCTTCAGGGACCACTTCGGCGGTGGCCCCTGTTACACGGTCACGACACTTAGGTGTTAGACCCACAAATTCTGCCTATCCTTAAATGCATAAGAGCGGGAATCACTTACCCTTGTTCTCTTCGAGCTGCCTCTTCGTGAGGTCGAGCTCTCCCTGCGCCTGCTCCAGGTCCCACTTTAGTTGGGCAACCTTGGTAGTACGGGCAGTAGCAGCAAGCAGCACAACCTGCTTATTCACAATAAAACTTATTATTAGACTCCTGCGGATTATAATTGACCCTCTGTTTGGCTTTTCTTTCCGAACACCAATCAGAGTATCAGGGGCTAATACCTATCGGGTGGCAATTTTGCACATATTTATTATTTACCTCGAAGCCTGTTAGGAGGCTGGTGCAAGCTTCGGTTAGTTCGCTCTTGGTGGACGAAACCTTCCGAATCACCGTACTCATAAGAGTACGGTGCCCTTCATCCAGGGAAGCGCCGCGAAGCGCTTCCAGCAGACAGTCCGGCGCCTCATGCGCAATGGAAGTCCGCGACATAGACGGCTCGCCCTCCCTAACGAGGGGTCGCCCGCCTAAGTCCGGAACCATCGAAGGTTCCGGAATTGTGTTCGGCTGAGAGCCTGGCTTGCCATGGCTCTCATCGACACGATCCGCAGGGATCTTGAACCCCGCGTGTCCGACATCTGGAATCCCGTCGTGGGGCGTCTCCAGAGTCACCTCCCCCTACTCTGGGAGCCTTCGGGATAACACCTCCGTGTCATCCGCGTGTTGAGGGGTAGTGGCCCTCGGAAGCGAATTTATCGCCGAATCGCTCAGGGACCCGGAGGAAGATACCTCGGGGTGATCCCTGGCCGGACTGCATATAGGTTCGGCATTATAAGTATAAAAATTATGAAGTAAAACCATGATAGAATGCGGACACTTACGATCGCACTGGGGGCTTCCCCTGGGAAGCCACCCCTCCTCGCCGTGAGCGGCCGTGGCAGAATAGTCCGGAAGGGATACCTTCCCCTTCTTGGACGCTCCAGCCTCCCCCTCCGGGGCGGCTTTTCTCTTCCTCTCCTGCCCAGTACAGGGAGGTAGAGTTTCTTCTTGGTTCCTCCCGCCTCCGCGGGAGGAATCTGTCTCGTCATTATCAGACGACAGGGTTATGATGGCCTTACGCCGAGTGCCCTGTCCGGCCCTCTGGTACGCCTCCTCGGACCCCTCATCCTTTCCGGATGGAGCATCTTCGTATTTTTCCTATTCCTCCCCTTCGTGGGAGGAGTGCGCCTCGTCGTCTCCGGACGAGGCTTCTGGCACAACCTTGCGCTGAAGACCCTTTCGAGTCCCCGGAGCCTTCTTCTCGGCCTTCTTCTTCGGCACCTTGTACGGTGCCGGGACTAGCATCTCCGTCAGGAGAGCATCAGCTGGGCCTTCTGGCAGCGGAGCTGGGCAGTAAACCTGCTCGCTGTCTCCATATAATCCTGAAACAAACATGCATAACTACTTAAGGCCCTCCCATGGATATATTGGAAAGAATCGGCTCCGGTGGCAGTTTGAGGAATAACTTGACTAGGAGCCCGCACGGCGTGGAGCCCGCGGTCGTCGGATGTGGGAGGAGGTACTTCGGAGGCCTTGAAAAGCAGCTTCCATGCGCCTTTATGCGTCATGTCGTAGAGCTTCCGCAGTGTATGGTGTTCGGCCGGGATGAACTCCACAGATTGACTGCCCGCATCTGGCAGGGCAGGATCCGACGAACGAGCATGACCTGGATCACGTTGACAAGCTTGATGTTCTTGTCCTTCATGATTTTGATGCATGTCTGGAGTCCGGTCAGCTCCGTAGAATCGCCCCAGGACAGGCCCTTCCTTTCCCATGAGGTGAGCCGCATGGGGGCTCCAGATCTGAATTCGGGGGCTGCCGCCCAGTTGGACCGCGCGGCTCGGTGATGTAGAACCACCCCGATTGCCATCCTTTTATGGTCTCCGCAAAGGAGCCGTCGAGCCATGTGATGTTGGGCATTCTGCCCACCATGGCCCCTCCGCACTCTGCTTGTTGTCCGCTTACAACCTTCGGCTTCACGCAGATAGTTTGCAGCCATAGGCCGAAGTGAGGCCAGATGCGGAGGAAGGCCTCGCATACGACGGTGAACGCCGAGATGTTGAGGACGAAATTTGGGGCTAGATCATGGACATCTAGCCCATAGTAGAACATGAGCCCGCGGGCAAAGGGATGGATTGGAAATCCCAGTCCACGGACGAAGTGGGCGACGAATACGACCCTCTCGTGGGGTCCTGGGGTCGGAATGACCTGCCCGACGTCCGGTAGCCGGTGCGCTATGTCCGCGGCCAAATATCCGGCCGCCCGAAGATTTGTGATGTGCTTCTCCTTGACGGCGAGGCCACCCACTTGCCTCCGCCTCCGGACATGTTTAGCTGTGCATAGAAGACTTGGGCTTGGGCGCTGGAGCTCGAGGGGGCAAGAGTGGGCAAAGGAGGAAGAAGGCATGGGTGAAAATGGGGAAATCTTATCCCTTCATGGAGGAGCCGAGGGCAGTACGCCTCCACACTTGCCCGTTGAGAATCGCTTGTTTCCCAAGCGCCACGATTAATGGCGTGGTGAGATTACCCATACCCGTATTGATGAGAATCCCGTGATAAGGGGACACGATCTCTGCTTTGACAAGACGTGTCAAAGAAACCGCTTCACAATATGCGCTGTAGCTGGTTGTGGGAAAACGGTTCGAATAATGATCCGACCGTAATAACATGTCACGTCATCAGAAAAAGTTGTCAGCAGATTGTATTTGTGAAATATCATTCTCTCTACGGTGGTATGTGAAGGTCATTTTGCAGATCCGGACACGGTCTACGTGTTCGATATTTACTTTGGAGTATTCGGAGAAGGAACCCACCTTGCAATGCCGAGGACAATACTGCGCGCCGGACTCATCGTCATTGAAGCCTGGTTCAGGGGCTACTGAGGGAGTCCTAGATTTGGGAGTATTCGGACAGCCGGACTGTGTACAAAGTCCGGACTATTGAAGCGTGAAGATACAAGACTCAAGACTTTGGCTCGTGTCCAGATGGGACTCTCCTTGGCGTGGAAGGCAAGCTTGGCGATCCGGATATTATATTTCCTTCCTTGTAAATGACTCCATGTAAACCCTAGCCCTCTCCGGTGTCTATATAAACCGGAGAGGTTGGTCCTTAGAAGGCTGATCACAATTACAATCATACCATCATAGGCTAGCTCTTAGGGTTTAGCCTCTACGATCTCGTGGTAGATCTACTCTTGTACTACCCATATCATCAATATTAATCAAGTAGGAAGTAGGGTTTTACCTCCATCGAGAGGGCCTGAACCTGGGTAAACATCTGTGTCCCTTGCTTCCTGTTACCATCAGCCTTGACGCACAGATCGGGACCCCTTACCCGAGATCCGCCGGTTTTGACACCGACACCAACTCCTGAGCCAATTGAGCCAACTCCTGAGCCAACTCCTAAACCAACTCCGAAGAAAAGAGGTGTTCTATTTCTCAGTCCTGAAGATATGCAAGAGGCAAAGAAATCTATGAAAGAAAAAGGTATTAAAGCTGAAGATGTTAAGAATTTACCTCCTGTTGAAGAAATACATGGTCTTAATATACCACCTATTGAAGAAACACATGTTCTTGATAACCCGACACAGGTAGTAAAGGTAAATTCTCTCTATAGATATGATAAAGTTGAAATCCCGTCTACTAAGTTTGCTAGCCAATGTTTGGATGAATTTGATGACTTTATGGCTAGACAAGAAAATTTCAATGCTTATGTCAGTAGAGAATTAAAGACTAATGCTTACATGATTGGACGCTTGAGTGATTATATGGCTAGAGTTAAAGGTGAACTTAAACTTATTAGTAAATATGCTTCTATGGTTACCACTCAAGTAGAACAAGTACTTAAAGCTCAAAGTGATTTGCTCGATGAATTAAATAATAAACATGATTTTGCTATTAGAGTGGCTACTAGAATGGGTAAAATGATTCAGGAACCTTTGTATCTTGAAGGCCACCCTAAGAGAATTGAGCAAGATTCTTAGAGAAATAATTTAGATGCACCTAGTACTTCTAAAAAGAAGAAAAAGAAAAATGATAGGACTTTGCATGCTTCTAGTGAACCTGTTGTAGACACACCTGAGAATCCCAATGATATTTCTATTTCTGATGTTGAAAGACAATCTGGTGATGAACATGAACCTAGTGATAATGTTAATGATAATGTTCATGTTGATGCTCAATCTAGCAATAATGATGATGTAGAGATTGAACCTGCTGTTGATCTTGATAACCCACAATCAAAGAATCAATGTTTTGATAAGAGAGACTTTGTTGCTAGGAAGCACGGTAAATAAAGAGAACCATGGGTTCAGAAACCCATGCCTTTCCCTCCTAAGCCATCCAAGAAAAGGATGATGAGGATTTTGAGTGCTTTGCTGAAATGATTAGACCTATCTTCTTACGTATGCGCTTAACTGATATGCTTAAAGTAAATCCCTATGCTAAATATATGAAAGATATTATTACAAATAAATATGAAAGATATTATTACAAATAAAAGAAAGATACTGGAAGCTGAAATTTCCACCATGCTTGCTAATTATACTTTTAAGGGTGGAATACCAAAGAAACTTGGAGATCCAAGAGTACCAACTATACCTTGCTCCATTAAAAGAAACTATGTTAAAACTGCTTTATGTGATCTTGGAGCCGGTGTTAGTGTTATGCCTCTCTCTTTATATCGTAGACTGAATTGAATAAGTTGACACCTACTGAAATATCTTTGCAAATGGCTGATAAATCAATTGCTATACCTGTCAGTATTTGTGAGGATGTGCCTGTTGTGGTTGCAAACGTTACTATCTTAACGGACTTTGTTATTCTTGATATTCCCGAGGACGATAGTATGTTGATTATCCTTGGTAGACCCTTTTTGAATACTGCAGGTGCTGTTATTGATTGCAACAAAGGCAATGTCACTTTTCATATTAATGGTAATGAGCATACGGTACACTTTCCGAGGAAACAACCTCAAGTTCACAGTATCAATTCTATTGGAAAAATTCCAACTATCATTATTGGAGGTTTTGAATTTCCTCTTCCTACTGTCAAGAAGAAATATGATATTCTTATTATTGCGGATGTGCATACCCCCGTTCAGGTAACCAAGTGTTATTCAAAATTTCTCCGGTTCCATGTCATTCGGAATGAGTTTGTTAACAAGACTTGATCAACCTTGTTAGTGTATTCCTTTTGATGATCATGAGATGGATGAAGTTAGAAGGCACAACCTTCTGTACCCTCCTTTTACTTTCTATTATTTAGATTAAATAAAGCAAAAATAGTATTTTTTTTGTCTGTTTTCCGAATTATCCATCAAATAAAAATACCTCGGAAATAAAAGTTCTCCAAATGCCCTGCAAATTTAATATGATTTTTCTGGAATATTTGAGAATATCTGGCACTGAGAACACAACAGGGGGAGCTGGCACCTGGCCACGAGGATCCATGGTGCACCCACCCCTACAGGGCGTGCCCCCTGCCTCGTGGGCCCACGATGGCCCCCCTCCACTTATTCCTGCACCCACTCACTTCTTCTTCCTCCTGAAAAAATCACCATCTAGCTCAAGCACGAGTTCTAGCTCACTTTGCTGCCATTTTCGATCTCCTTACTCAAAGCTCCATTCACAAAACTGCTTTGGGGGATTGTTCCTTGGTATGTGACTCCTCCAATGGTCCAATTAGTTTTTGTTCTAGTGCTTTATTCATTGCAAATTTTTGCTGCCTAGGTGACCCTGTTCTTGAGCTTGCATGCCAGACTTATATGGTCCCAAGTAATTTTAATGCATGATATAGGCTCTAGGCACTTGTGGGAGTAGTTGCTATCAGTTTTGTTGAGATTGATTCACTTTTATTTTGAGTTACTAAAAATTTCAGAATTTTTTCAGAGGAAGAAATATGTCCAGGAAAATGTACCACGATGGTTCTTCAAGGAAGAAAGGACCCAGACTCGCAATACGTGAGCAGGACGACGAACCACCGAGGGAAGTTGACGTGCCGCCTTGTGAATGGCCGTCAGAGGAGTTTATGGTCAAAGCAGGCATCAAGGATGAATTTAATGCATATGTGCGTAATGCCGATCTTGAGGACTTCATGCAAGATAAGTGTCCTCAGTACTACTATTTGACTAATTCATTTGTGAGAAGGTTTAAATTTACATCTTCGCATAATTCTCCAACTGTCTTGTTTGATATTTATGATAAATCATATACCATGGACCTAGAAGATTTTACTACGGCTTGTAAACTCCCGCAGTGGGGAAGTGTTAATGAACCCCATAAATCTGAATATAAAGACTTTCTTGCTAGTATTACTGTGGGAGAATCTAGAGAAATAACACAAGCTACCATAGGGAGCATCCACTTTCCTACTATATATTATTTTGCTCTCTTCATAGGTAGATGCATTAACGGTAAGGATGAAGCATGTCACATTTGTGTTCCTGATCTTTGTGTTCTCAAGAGTGCTGTATTAGGTGATAAAGA
The DNA here is from genome assembly GCF_002162155.2 of Triticum dicoccoides. Lineage (NCBI taxonomy): Eukaryota > Viridiplantae > Streptophyta > Magnoliopsida > Poales > Poaceae > Triticum > Triticum dicoccoides. The sequence goes on from NC_041393.1 coordinate 589,481,904, forward strand.
ATACAACTTGGGGCCAATTGTTGCACGTAGGTTGCATAATAATGGTTTAGTTGGAGACTTGTTTGGAGGGATTTATGCGACCTGTGTGGCTAATTATCTTGGTATACCTCCACGTGAAAATGATAGGGAGTTGCCTCCCGCTTATTTAGATTATAATGCCATGGCCAGTCATCATTTTCTTGAGAGGAATGAACAATTCCTCGAGTATCGACTAATCTTTGACAGACGGCGCGCTGTCCATATTACTCTCCCTGCTCCTGCCCTTTTTAATTATCATGCAAAAGGAAGATATGTTATCACCAGGGAGGAGGCAACTGAATACGAGAGGAGGACGGAGGCAGCTCGCCGCCATGCTGCAGCTCAGGAAGCAATGGCTGCCGCATCTCAGTACGACCCCAGTTACAACTTCGGATATCAGTCAGGCTACCCGTGGCTATAGACCAACTTAGGCCAAAAGCCTAAGCTTGGGGGAGTACGTATTTCTCACCGATATTACATTCATGTTCACACACTCATTCTAGTTGTCGGTGCTCATACTTTTTCATTGTACTATCCATGCTAGTTTAATTCCTTTTTCTAGCTTTCTTCTTGTGTGTTTGATAAACCTTAAGAAAAACCAAAAAAATAGTTAGTTTACTTTCCATCCTTGTAGTAGTAATTAAAAGAAAACCCAAAAAGATTTCTTGTTCTTCTTTTGCTTGTTGGGAGCTTTCCCGTGTAAATAGTTTTATTTCTTTTATTTCCTTTGGGGGTCGAGAGGAGAAGACCATAATGAAAATGTTTAGTGGCTCCTATATGCATGACTGTTGATTTAACCAAGAGCCCATATTACCTTGTCCTCTCCCTTGAATTGAATGCTTGCAGATTCCAGCTTAGTCCAATGCAGGTGCACTATTATTATTGTACACACCGTTCAGTCGTGCAAGTGAAAGGCAATAATGACGATATATGATGGACTGATTGAGATGAGAGAAGCTGGTATGAACTCGACCTCTCTTGTTTTTGTAAATATGATTAGTTCATCGTTCCTGATTCAGCCTATTATGAATAAACATGTTTGCAATGACAATTAGAAATTATAGTTGCTTATGCCATGCTTAATTAGCTAGGAGCTTATAATGGTTTACCTTGCATGCCAACATGCTATTAAAATGGTTGTGATGTGGTATGATAGGGTGGTATCCTCGTTTGAATGATTCAAGTGACTCGACTTGGCACATGTTCACGCATGTAGTTGAAACAAAATCAACATAGCCTTCACGATATTTATGTTCATGGTGGATTATATCCTACTCATGCTTGCACTCAGTGTTGATTAATTTTAATGCATGTTCATGACTGTTGTCGCTCTCTCAGTCGGTCGCTTCCCAGTCTTTTGCTAGCCTTCACCTGTACTAAGCGGGAATACTGCTTGTGCATCCAAACTCCATACCCCAAAGTTATTCCATATGAGTCCACCATACCTTCCTATATGCGGTATTTACCTGCCATTCCAAGTAAATTTGTATGTGCCAAACTCCAAACATTCAAATGAAATTCTGTTTTGTATGCTCGAGCAGCTCATGTATCAACTAGGGTTATCTGTATCTTCCATGTTAGGCAGGTTATTCTCAAGAGTAGTGGACTCGGCTCCTCATTCACGAGAAAATGGCTGGTAAGAGGGATGCCCAGTCCCATGCTCAAATCAATTCAAAATAATTAAACAAAACTCCCCCAGGATTGTTGCTAGTTGGAGGCACCCATTGTTTCGGGCAAGCAATGGATTGATGCTTGTTGGTGGTGGGGGAGTATAAACTTTACCATTCTGTTTGGGAACTGCCTATAATGTGTGTAGCATGGAAGATATCGAGATCTCATAGTTGTTACATTGACAGTGAAAGTATACCGCTCAAAATGTTATTCATCTCTATTTCAAAATCGATCTCTGGCACCTCTACAAATCCCTGCTTCCCTCTACGAAGGGCCTATCTATTTACTTTTATGTTGAGTCATCACCCTCTTATTAAAAAGCACCCGCTAGAGAGCACCACTGTCATTTGCATGCATTACTATTAGTTTATATTGGGTATGACTATGACTGGATCTTTTTCACCATGAATTACAATGTTTAGTCAGTCCTTGTTCTTTAAAGGTGCTCTGCATTTATGTTTTCCGGTCTCAGAAAGGGCTAGCGAGATACCATCTTGTTATATCATATTATGATTGTTTTGAGAAAGTGTTGTCATCCAAGATTTATTATTATTGCTCGCTAGTTGATTATGCCATTGATATGAGTAAACATGAGACCTAAGTGTTATTATGAATATGGTTAGTTCATAATATTTGCTAAAAACTTAAATGCTGGCTTTACATATTTGCAAGAACAAGAGCAAACAGAGTTTGTAAAAGTTTTTCTTTATCACTTTTAGTTGATCAACTGAATTGCTTGAGGACAAGCAAAGGTTGAAGCTTGGGGAGTTGATACGTCTCCGTCATATCTACTTTTCCAAACACTTTTGCCCTTGTTTTGGACTCTAACTTGCATGATTTGAATGGAACTAACCCGGACTGATGCTGTTTTCAGCAGAACTGCCATGGTGTCATTTTGGCGCAGAAATAAAAGTTCTCAGAATGACCTGAAAATCCACGGAGAAAAAATACTGGCGAAAGAATCAGCGTTAGGGAGCCCACACCCTGTCCACGAGGTTGGGGGGCGCGCCCCCTCCCCCTGGGCGCGCCCCCTGCCTCGTGGGCCCCCTTGACGTCCACCGACCTCAACTCCAACTCCATATATTTTCTTTCGCGGAGAAAAAAATCAAAGAGAAAGTTTCATCGCGTTTTACGATACGGAGCCGCCGCCAAGCCCTAATCTCTCTCGGGAGGGATGATCTGGAGTCCGTTCGGGGCTCCGGAGAGGGGGATTCATCGCCATCGTCATCATCAACCATCCTCCATCACAAATTTCATGATGCTCACCGCCGTGCATGAGTAATTCCATCGTGGGCTTGCTGGACGGTGATGGGTTGGATGAGATTTACCATGTAATCAAGTTAGTTTTGTTAGGGTTTGATTCCTAGTATCCACTATGTTCTGAGATTGATGTTGCTATGACTTTGCTATGCTTAATGCTTGGCACGAGGGCCCGAGTGCCATAATTTCAGATCTGAACCTATTATGTTTTCATGAATATATGTGAGTTCTTGATCCTATCTTGCAAGTCTATAGTCACCTATTATGTGTTATGATCCGACAACCCTGAAGTGACAATAATCGGGATACTTCTCGGTGATGACCGTAGTTTGAGGGGTTCATGTATTCACTAAGTGCTAATGCTTTGGTCCGGTACTCTATTAAAAGGAGGCCTTAATATCCCTTAGTTTCCATTAGGACCCCGCTGCCACGGGTGGGTAGGAAAAAGATGTCATGCAAGTTCTTTTCGATAAGCACGTATGACTATATTTGGAATACATACCTACATTACATTGATGAACTGGAGCTAGTTCTGTGTCACCCTATGTTACAACTATTACATGAGGAATCGCATCCGACATAATTATCCATCACTGATCCAATGCCTACAAGCTTTTCACATATTGTGCTTTGCTTATTTACTTTACCGTTGCTACTGTTACAATTACTACAAAACTACTACTATTACTTTTGCTACCGTTACAGTTACTTCCATACTACTTTGCTACTAAATACTTTGCTGCAGATACTAAGTTATCCAGGTGTGGTTGAATTGAAAACTCAACTGCTAATACTTGAGAATATTCTTTGGCTCCCCTTGTGTCGAATCAATAAATTTGGGTTGAATACTCTACCCTCGAAAACTATTGCGATCCCCTATACTTATGGGTTATCAGTATTCTTCACGCAGACGATCCTCTCGTTCCCAAGTGGCTTCATCTACAAAATGGTGCGACCACTGAACTTTGAGGAATTTGATCGCCTTCTGTCATGTGCAATGTTCAACTTGGTCGAGAATGCGGACCGGATGCTCTTTATAGGAGAGGTCCTGTTGCAACTTGTGCACTTCATGATCCACTCCTCGGATTGGGTCCTTGAAGCAGCGGCGGAGTTGTGACATGTGGAACACATCGTGAACCTGAGAAAGGTTTGACGGAAGCTCCAGTTGGTATGCCACTTCTCCACGCCTTTCTAGAATAGTGAAAGGACCAATATAGCGAGGAGCTAGCTTGCCTAGTGGTGAGCATCCTTCATTGGTGTAACTCGACGATAAGCCTTTTTGCCAGGTTGATAGACCGTGTCCTTATGATGACAGTCATACTGATTCTTCTGACATGACTGAGCAGTCTGGAGATTCTCGTGAATAATGCAGACTTGTTCTTCAGCATGTTGGGTAATATCCGGACCGAAGGATGTCACACACGGCAACATAACAAGCAATGTCTTGCTTCATATTAGACCACCAGAATCTCTGACGAATGTCTTGGTACATCTTGGTGCTACCGGGATGAAAAGACAGAGGTGTCTCATGAGCTTCTTTCATAACCCTTGTAGTCAGATTCAGGTTTTCACTCTTACTCGGAACCACTAGGCGGCCTTTGAAGTACAAGGCACCATCATCTGCAATAGTGAAGAATGAGGGCTTTCCTTCTGCGAGATAGCGTTTAATCTTCTCGACTTCATCATCACATTTCTGTATCCATTTGATGGTGTCCACAAGATCTATTCTAGCAACCAGGGTATTGAGAGAACCCTGGGAAACAACATGGAGGTTCATTTTGAGACACTCCAGAGGAGGGGTAGCGAGTGCACCAGGAGGAAGAATATGGAGGTTCAGCTTTCTAAATTCTTCAACAAGCGAGTGAGGGTGTCCTAGATTAGGGGGTCCTCGGACAGCCGGACTATATACTTTGGCCGGACTCTTGGACTATGAAGATACAAGATTGAAGATTTCGCGCCGTGTCCGGGTGGGACTCTCCTTTGCGTGGAAGGAAAGCTTGGCAATTCGGATATGTAGATCTCCTTCTCTGTAACTGACTCTGTGTAACCCTAGCCCTGTCCGGTGTCTATATAAATCGGAGGGTTTAGTCCGTAGGACAACCACAATCATAATCATAGGCTAGCTTCTAGGGTCTAGCCTCTACGATCTCGTGGTAGATCAACTCTTGTAATACTCATATCATGAAGATCAATCAAGCAGGAAGTATGGTATTACCTCCATCGAGAGGGCCCGAACCTGGGTAAACATTGTGTACCCCGCCTCCTGTTACCATTAGTCTTAGACGCACAGTTTGGGACTCCCTACCCGAGATCCGCCGGTTTTGACACTGACATTGGTGCTTTCATTGAGAGTTCCACTGTGCCGTCATGATAAGGCTTTATGGCTCCTTCGATCATCTACAATGATGCAATCCAGGTGAGGTTTTCCTCCTCGAACAAATCTTCATATTCGGCGGCTTCGTACTACGGGCCGACTCGCTTGACCATCTGGAGAAGATCGATAGCTACGCCCCTGGCCATCAGGTCAGGTTTGGAAGCTTGAACTATACTTCCAACATCCGTGGAGACTTGATCTTCGACGGATTCGAGCCCATGTCAGGTGCGCCGAACAGTCACGTCGAGCATGACTTAAATCTGCCATTGGACGGTGAGGGAGTCCTGGACTAGGGGTTGTCCGGATAGCCGGACTATCATCATCGGCCGGACTCCAAGACTATGAAGATACAAGATTGAAGACTTCGTCCCGTGTCCGGATGGGACTTTCCTTGTCGTGGAAGGCAAGCTTGGCGATACGGATATGTAGATCTCCTACCATTGTAACCGACTCTGTGTAACCCTAGCCCTCTCCGGTGTCTATATAAACCGGAGGGTTTTAGTCCGTTGGACGAACAACCATTACAACAATCATACCATAGGCTAGCTTCTAGGGTTTAGCCTCCTTGATCTTGTGGTAGATCCACTCTTGTACTACCCATATCATCAATATCAATCAAGCAGGAGTAGGGTTTTACCTCCATCGAGAGGGCCCGAACCTGGGTAAAAACATTGTGTCCCTTGTCTCCTGTTATCATCCGCCTAGACGCACAGTTCGGGACCCCCTACCCGAGATCCGCCGGTTTTGACACCGACATTGGTGCTTTCATTGAGAGTTCCTCTGTGTCGTCACCGATAGGCTTGATGGCTTCTTCAATCAACAACAACGCCGTCCAGGGTGAGACTTTTCTCCCCGGACAGATCTTCGTGTTCAGCGGCTTTGCACTGCGGGCCAATTCACTTGGCCATCTAGAGCAGATCGAAAGCTACGCCCCTGGCGATCAGGTCAGATTTGGAAGCCTAAACTTCAGAGCTGACCTCCGCGGGGACTTGATCTTCGATGGATTCGAGCCGCAGCCGAGCGTGCCGCACTGTCACGATGGGCATGACTTAACTCTGCCACCGGACAGCACCCTGGAGGCCGCACACAAGTCCGCTCTGACCCATAGTTCCGAGCCGACCGCGCAGATCGAGGACAGGTGGTAGGACACCGCCTCGGGGGCTGCAACTTCTACGGCGATAGAGCCGAATACTGACCTTGTCCCTTACAAAGCTTGTGACTCCGAGGTGCCGGACTCCGAACCTCCGGCGCCCCCGCCAATCGAATCCGATTGGGCGCCGATCATGGAGTTCACTGCTGCGGACGTCTTTCAGCATTCACCCTTTGGCGACATCCTGAGTTCGCCAAAGTACCTCTCGCTATTAGGAGAACCCTGGCCGGACTGCGGTTAGGATGGTTGGGACGCGGATGACGAAGAAATTCGAAGCCCACCCACCGCCCACTTTGTAGCCACTGTCGACGATCTAACTGACATGCTAGACTACGACTCCGAAGACATCGACGGTATGGACGACGATGCCGGAGACGACAAGAACGAACGCCTACAGGGCACTGGAAGACCACCTCGTCATACGACATATACATGGTGGACACCCCAAAGGATGGCGATGGCGAAGAAGCAGCAGAGGCTGATCCCTCTAAGAAACAGCCCAAGCACCGACGTCAGGAGCGCCGCTCTAAATCCCGCCACAGCAAGAATTGAGATTCCAGCACCGAAGATAATAACACCCCAGAGAGTGCCGAAGACAACCCCCTCCAGCACGATTCAGCACAGGAGGACGGAGTAGCTAGCCTTCAGGAGAGAGCGGCTGACGAGAAGGATGAAAATTACATGCCTCCCTCTGGAGACGAGGCAAGCCTCAATAACGACGAATTCGTCGTGCCCGAGGATCCCGTCGAACAAGAGCGTTTTAAACGCAGGCTAATGGCCACGGCGAACAACCTAAAGAAAAAGCAGCAATAGCTTCAAGCTGATCAAGACCTGCTGGCCGACAGATGGACCGATGTCCTCGCGGCCGAAGAGTATGAACTCGAACACCCCTCCGAAATCTACCCAAAACGCAAGTTGCTCCCCCGACTAGAGGAGGAAGCATACAAACCTTCATCACCAGCGCACAATACGGCAGACCGACCACCTCGTGGCCACGACAGAGAGGCATCCAGGCCTTCCGCCAGAGCCGTACCCCGGCACCACTCGAAAAGCACGAAGCCAATGGGGAACGCGCCGGACTTGCGGGATATATTGGAGGATAAGGCAAGACAAACAAGATCTATCTACAGATCACACGGGCGCCCCACGATCCACGACGACTACCGTCGCGCCGGATACAGCAACTCCGGCCGGGCCGAACACAGCAGACAAAGCTCTCTTGAGCTACGTCGTGATATTGCTCAATATAGAGGCACCGCACACCCACTATGCTTCACAGATGAAGTAATGTATCATCAAATCCCTGAAGGGTTTAAACCCGTGAACATTGATTCCTACGATGGCACAACAGACCCCGTGGTTTGGATCGAAGATTATCTCCTTCATATCCATATGGCCCGCGGTGACGATCTCCACGCCATCAAGTATCTCCCACTCAAGCTTAAAGGACCAGCTCGGCATTGGCTTAACAGCTTGCCAGCAGAGTCAATTGGGTGTTGGGAGGACCTGGAAGCCGCATTCCTTGACAACTTCCAGGGCACATATGTGCGACCACTAGACGCCGATGACCTAAGCCATATAATTCAGCAGCCAGACGAATCGGCCAGACAGTTCTGGACATGGTTCTTAACAAAGAAAAATCAAATTGTCGACTGTCCGGATGCGGAGGCCGTCGCAGCCTTCAAACATAACATCCGTGACGAGTGGCTGGCCCGGCACCTAGGACAGGAAAAGCCGAAATCCATGGCAGCCCTCACATCACTCATGACCCGCTTCTGTGCGGGAGAGGACAGCTGGCTAGCTCGCAGTAATAACCTCAGCAAAAATTCTGGCAGTCTGAACAGCAAGGACCGCAATGGCAGGTCGCCTCGCAACAAAAACAAACGCCGTGTCTGTTGGGGAACGTAGTAATTTCAAAAAATTTCCTACGCACACGGAAGATCATGGTGATGGTATAGCAACGAGAGGGGAGAGTGTTGTCCACGTACCCTCGTAGACCGTAAGCGGAAGCGTTAGCACAACGCGGTTGATGTAGTCGTACGTCTTCATGATCCGACCGATCCAAGCACCGAACGTACGGCACCTCCGAGTTCAGCACACGTTCATCTCGATGATGATCTCCAGCCTCCGATCCAGCAAAGCTCCGGAGATGAGTTCCGTCAGCACGACGGCGTGGTGACGGTGATGATGTTCTACCGGCGCAGGGCTTCGCCTAAACTCCGCGATGATACGACCGAGGTGGAATATGGCGGAAGGGGCACCGCACATGGCTAAGGAACGATCCGTAGATCAACTTGTGTCTTTGGGGTGCCCCCCCACCCCCGTATATAAAGAAGCAAGGGGGGAGGCCGGCCGACCCTTGGGGCGCGCCAAGGAGGGGGGAGTCCTCCTCCTAGTGGGAGTAGGACTCCCCTTTCCTAGTCCAACTAGGAAGGAGGAAGGGGGAAGGAAAGAGGGGGAGAGGGAGAGGGAAAGAGGGGCCGCGCCCCCCTCCCCTAGTCCAATTCGGACTCCCCATGGGAGGGGGCGCGCCATCTCCTGGGCTGCTGCCCTCTCTCTATCCCCTCAGGCCCACTAAGGCCCAATACTTCCCCGGGGGGTTCCGGTAACCCCTCCGGCACTCCGGTTTTCTCCGAAATCACCCGGAACACTTCCGGTGTCCGAATATAGTCATCCAATATATCAATCTTTGTGTATCGACCATTTCGAGACTCCTCGTCATGTCCATGATCACATCCGGGACTCCGAACAAACTTCGGTACATCAAAACTTATAAACTCATAATAAAACTGTCATCGTAACGTTAAGCGTGCGGACCCTACGGGTTCGAGAACTATGTAGACATGACCTAGAACTATTCTCGGTCAATAACTAATAGCGGAACCTGGATGCCCATATTAGTTCCTACATATTCTACGACGATCTTTATCGGTCAAACCGCATAACAACATACGTTGTTCCCTTTGTCATCGGTATGTTACTTGCCCGAGATTTGATCGTCGGTATCCAATACCTAGTTCAATCTCGTTACCGGCAAGTCTCTTTACTCGTTACGTAATGCATCATCCCGTAACCAACTCATTGGTTACATTGCTTGCAAGGCTTATAGTGATGTGCATTACCGAGAGGGCCCAGAGATACCTCTCCGACAATCGGAGTGACAAAACCTAATCTCGAAATACGCCAACTCAACATGTACCTTTGGAGACAACTGTAGTACTCCTTTATAATCACCCAGTTACATTGTGATGTTTGGTAGTACCCAAAGTGTTCCTCCGGTAAACGGGAGTTGCATAACTCTCATAGTTACAGGAACATGTATAAGTCATGAAGAAAGCAATAGCAGTATACTAAACGATCAAGTGCTAGGCTAACGGAATGGGTCATGTCAATCACATCATTCTTCTAATGATGTGATCCCACTAATCAAATGACAACACATGTCTATGGTTAGGAAACATAACCATCTTTGATTAATGAGCTAGTCAAGTAGAGGCATACTAGTGACTATATGTTTGTCTATGTATTCACACATGTATCATGTTTCCGGTTAATACAATTCTAGCATGAATAATAAACATTTATCATGATATGAGGAAGTAAGTAATAACTTTATTATTGCCTCTAGGGCATATTTCCTTCAGTCTCCCACTTGCACTAGAGTCAATAATCTAGATTACATAGTAATGATTCTAACACCCATGGAGTCTTGGTGCTGATCATGTTTTGCTCATGAGAGAGGCTTAGTCAACGGGTCTGCAACATTCAGATCCATATGTATCTTGCAAATCTCTATGTCTCCCACTTGGACTTGGTCCCGAATGGAATTGAAGCGTGTCTTGATGTGCTTGGTCCTCTTGTGAAATCTGGATTCCTTTGCCAAGGCAATTGCACCAGTATTGTCACAGAAGATATTCATTGGTCCCGATGCACTAGGTATGACACCTAGATTGGAAATGAACTCCTTCATCCAGACTCCTTCATTTGCTGCTTCAGAAGCAGCTATGTACTCCGCTTCACATGTAGATCCCGCCATGACGCTTTGTTTAGAACTGCACCAACTTACAGCTCCACCGTTTAATAAAAACACATATCCGGTTTGCGATTTAGAATCGTCCGGATCACTGTCAAAGCTTGCATTGACGTAACCATTTACGACCAGCTCTTTGTCACCTCCATATACGAGAAACATATCCTTAGTCCTTTTCAGGTATTTTAGGATGTTCTTGACCGCTGTCTAGTGATCCACTCCTGGATTACTTTGGTACCTTCCTGCCAAGCTTATTGCTAAGCATACGTCACGCCTGGTACACAGCATTGCATACATGATAGAGCCTATGGCTGAAGCATAGGGAACATCTTTCATTTTCTCTCTATCTTTTGTTGTGGTCGGGCATTGAGTTTGACTCAACTTCACACCTTGTAGCACGGGCAAGAACCCTTTCTTTGCCTAATCCATTTTGAACTTTTTCAAAATTTTGTCAAGGTATGTGCTTTGTGAAAGTCCTATTAAGCGTCTTGATCTATCTCTGTAGATCTTGATGCCCAATATGTAAGCAGGTTCACCGAGGTCTTTCATTGAAAAACTTTTATTCAAGTATCCCTTTATGCTATCCAGAAATTCTATATCATTTCCAATTAATAATATGTCATCTACATATAATATCAGAAATGCTACAGAGCTCCCACTCACTTTCTTGTAAATACAGGCTTCTCCAAAAGTCTGTATAAAACCATATGCTTTGATCACACTATCAAAACGTTTATTCCAACTCCGAGATGCTTGCACCAGTCCATAAATGGATCGCTGGAGCTTGCACACTTTGTTAGCACCTTTTGGATCAACAAAACCTTCTGGCTGCATCATATACAACTCTTCTTCTAGAAATCCATTCAAGAATGCAGTTTTGACATCCATTTGCCAAATTTCATAATCATGAAATGCAGCAATAGCTAACATGATTCGGACAGACTTAAGCATCGCTACGGGTGAGAAAGTCTCATCGTACTCAACCCCTTGAACTTGTCGAAAACCTTTCGCAACAAGTCGAGCTTTATAGACAGTTACATTACCATCGGTGTCAGTCTTCTTCTTAAAGATCCATTTATTCTCAATGGCTTGCCGATCATCGGGTAAGTCAACCATAGTCCATACTTTGTTTTCATACATGGATCCCATCTCAGATTTCATGGCCTCTAGCCACTTTGCGGAATCTGGGCTCATCATTGCTTCCTCATAGTTCGTAGGTTCATCATGGTCAAGTAACATGACTTCCAGAATAGGATTACCGTACCACTCTGGTGCGGTTCTTACTCTGGTAGACCTACGAGGTTCAGTAGAAACTTGATCTGAAGTTTCATGATCAATATCATTAGCTTCCTCACTGATTGGTGTAGTTGTCACAGGAACCGGTTCTTGTGATGAACTACTTTCCAATAAGGGAGTAGATACAGTTATCTCATCAAGTTCTACTTTCCTCCCACTCACTTCTTTCGAGAGAAACTCCTTCTCTAGAAAGGATCCGATTTTAGCAACGAAAATCTTGCCCTCAGATCTGTGATAGAAGGTGTACCCAATAGTCTCTTTTGGGTATCCTATGAAGACACATTTCTCCGATTTGGGTTCGAGCTTATCTGGTTGAAGTTTCTTCACATAAGCATCGCAGCCCCAAACTTTAAGAAACGACAACTTTGGTTTCTTGCCAAACCATAGTTCATAAGGCGTCGTCTCAACGGATTTTGATGGTGCCCTATTTAACGTGAATGCGGCCGTCTCTAAAGCATAACCCCAAAACGATAGCGGTAAATTAGTAAGAGACATCATAGATCGCACCATATCTAGTAAAGTACGATTACGACGTTCGGACACACCATTTCATTTTGGTGTTCCGGGTGGCGTGAGTTACGAAACTATTCCGCATTGTTTCAAGTGTAGACCAAACTCGTAACTTAAATATTCTCCTCCACAATCAGATCGTAGAAACTTTATTTTCTTGTTACGATGATTTTCCACTTCACTATGAAATTCTTTGAACTTTTCAAATGCTTTAGACTTGTGTTTCATTAAGTAAATATACCCATATCTGCTTAAATCATCTGTGAAGGTGAGAAAATAACGATATCCGCCGTGAGCTCAACATTCATTGGACCACAAACATCAGTATGTATGATTCCCAACAAATCAATTGCTCGTTCCATAGTTCCAGAGAACGGTGTTTTAGTCATCTTGGCCATGAGGCACGGTTTGCAAGTACCAAGTGATTCATAATCAAGTGATTCCAAAAGCCCATCAGTATGGAGTTTCTTCATGCGCTTTACACCGATATGACCTAAACGGCAGTGCCACAAATAAGTTGCACTATCATTATCAACTCTGCATCTTTTGGTTTCAACACTATGAACATGTGTATCACTACTATCAAGATTCAATAAAAATAGACCACTCTTCAAGGGTGCATGACCATAAAAGATATTAATCTTATAAATAGAACAACCATTATTCTCTGATTTAAATGAATAACCGTCTCGCATCAAACAAGATCCAGATATAATGTTCATGCTCAACGCTGGCACCAAATAGCAATTATTTAGGTCTAAAACTAATCCCGATGGTAGATGTAGAGGTAGCGTGCCGACCGCGATCACATCGACTTTGGAACCATTTCCCACGCGCATCGTCACCTCGTCCTTAGCCAATCTTCGCTTAATCCGTAGTCCCTGTTTCGAGTTGCAAATATTAGCAACAGAACCAGTATCAAATACCCAGGTGCTACTGCGAGCATTAGTAAGGTACACATCAATAACATGTATATCACATATACCTTTGTTCACTTTGCCATCCTTCTTATCCGCCAAATACTTGGGGCAGTTCCGCTTCTAGTGTCCAGTCTGCTTGCAGTAGAAGTCCTCAGTTTCAAGTTTAGGTCTAGATTTGGGTTTCTTCTCTTGAGCAGCAACTTGCTTGCTGTTCTTTTTGAAGTTCCCTTTCTTCTTCCCTTTGCCCTTCTTCTTGAAACTGGTGGTTTTGTTAACCATCAACACTTGATGCTCCTTCTTGATTTCTACCTCCGCGGCTTTTAGCATTGCGAAGAGCTCGGGAATAGTCTTGTTCATCCCTTGCATATTATAGTTCATCACGAAGCTCTTGTAGCTTGGTGGCAGTGATTGGAGAATTCTGTCAATGACACTATCATCAGGAAGATTAACTCCCAGTTGAATCAAGTGATTATTATACCCAGACATTTTGAGTATGTGTTCACTGACAGAACTACTCTCCTCCATCTTGCAGCTGTAGAACTTATTGGAGACTTCATATCTCTCAATCCGGGCATTTGCTTGAAATATTAACTTCAACTCCTGGAACATCTCATATCCTCCATGACGTTCAAAACGTCGTTGAAGACCCGGTTCTAAGCCGTAAAGAATGGCACACTGAACTATCGAGTAGTCATCAGCTTTGCTCTGCCAGACATTCTTAACATCGTCAGTTGCATCAGCAGCAGGCCTGGCACCCAGCGGTGCTTCCAGGACGTAACTTTTCTGTGCAGCAATGAGGATAATCCTCAGGTTACGGACCCAGTCCGTGTAATTGCTAACATCATCTTTCAACTTTGCTTTCTCAAGTAACGCATCAAAATTCAACGGAACAACAACACGAGCCATCTATCTACAAACAAACATAGACAAGCAAAATACTATCAGGTACTAAGTTCATGATAAATTTAAGTTCAATTAATCATATTACTGAAGAACTCCCACTTAGACAGACATCTCTCCAGTCATCTAAGTGATCACGTGATCCAAATCAACTAAACCATGTCTGATCATCACGTGAGATGGAGTAGTTTCAATGGTGAACATCACTATGTTGATCATATCTACTATATGATTCACGCTTGACCTTTCGGTCTCCGTGTTCCAAGGCCATATCTGTATATGCTAGGCTCGTCAAGTATGACCTGAGTATTCCGCGTGTGCAACTGTTTTGCACCCGTTGTATTTGAACATAGAGCCTATCACACCCCATCATCACATGGTGTCTCAGCACGAAGAACTTTCGCAATGGTGCATACCCAGGGAGAACACTTCTTGATTATTAGTGAGAGATCATCTTAAAATGCTACCGTCAATCAAAGCAAGATAAGATGCATAAAGGATAAACACCACATGCAATCAATATAAGTGATATGATATGGCCATCATCATCTTGTGCTTGTGATCTCCATCTTCGAAGCACTGTCATGATCACCATCGTCACCGGCGCGACACCTTGATCTCCATCATAGCATCGTTGTCGTTACGCCATCTATTGCTTCTACGACTATCGCTACCACTTAGTGATAAAGTAAAGCATTTACAGGGCATTTGCATTTCATACAATAAAGCGACAACCATATGGCTCCTACCGGTTGCTGATAACTTCGGTTACAAAACATGATCATCTCATACAATAAAATATAGCATCACGTCTTGACCATAGCACATCACAACATGCCCTGCAAAAACAAGTTAGACGTCCTCTACTTTGTTGTTGCAAATTTTACGTGGCTGCTACGGGCTGAGCAAGAACCGTTCTTACCTACGCATCAAAACCACAACGATAGTTTGTCAAGTTGGTGCTGTTTTAACCTTCGCAAGGACCGGGCGTAGCCACACTCGATTCAGCTAAAGTGAGAGAGACAGACACCCGCCAGCCACCTTTAAGCATGAGTGCTCGTAACGGTGAAACCAGTCTCGCGTAAGCGTACGCGTAATGTTGGTCCGGGCCGCTTCATCTCACAATACCGCCGAACGAAAGTATGACATGCTGGTAAGAAGTATGACTTGTATCGCCCACAACTCACTTGTGTTCTACTCGTGCATATAACATCAACGCATAAAACCTAGGCTCGGATGCCACTGTTGGGGAACGTAGTAATTTCAAAAAAATTCCTACGCACACGCAAGATCATGGTGATGGTATAGCAACGAGAGGGGAGAGTGTTGTCCACGTACCCTCGTAGACCGTAAGCGGAAGCGTTAGCACAACGCGGTTGATGTAGTCGTACGTCTTCACGATCCGACCGATCCAAGCACCGAACGTACGGCACCTCCGAGTTCAGCACACGTTCAGCTCGATGACGATCTACGGCCTCCGATCCAGCAAAGCTCCGGAGATGAGTTCCTTAGCACGATGGCGTGGTGACGGTGATGATGTTCTACCGGCGCAGGGCTTCGCCTAAGCTCCGCGACGATACGACCGAGGTGGAATATGGTGGAAGGGGGCACCGCACACGGCTAAGGAACGATCCGTAGATCAACTTGTGTCTTTGGGGTGCCCCCGCCCCCGTATATAAAGGAGCAAGGGGGGAGGCCGGCCGGCCCTTGGGGCGCGCCAAGGAGGGGGGAGTCCTCCTCCTAGTGGGAGTAGGACTCCCCTTTCCTAGTCCAACTAGGAAGGAGGAAGGGGGAAGGAAAGAGGGGGAGAGGGAGAGGGAAAGAGGGGCCGCGCCCCCCTCCCCTAGTCCAATTCGGACTCCCCATGGGAGGGGGCGCGCCACCTCCTGGGCTGCTGCCCTCTCTCTCCCCTCAGGCCCACTAAGGCCCAATACTTCCCCGGGGGGTTCCGGTAACCCCTCCGGCACTCCGGTTTTCTCCGAAATCACCCCCAACACTTCCGGTGTCCGAATATAGTCGTCCAATATATCAATCTTTATGTCTCGACCATTTCGAGACTCCTCGTCATGTCCGTGATCACATCCGGGACTCCGAACAAACTTCGGTACATCAAAACTTATAAACTCATAATAAAACTGTCATCGTAACGTTAAGCGCGCGGACCCTACGGGTTCGAGAACTATGTAGACATGACCTAGAACTATTCTCGGTCAATAACCAATAGCGGAACCTGGATGCCCATATTGGTTCCTACATATTCTACGAAGATCTTTATCGGTCAAACCGCATAACAACATACGTTGTTCCCTTTGTCATCGGTATGTTACTTGCCCGAGATTTGATCGTCAGTATCCAATACCTAGTTCAATCTCGTTACCGGCAAGTCTCTTTACTCATTACGTAATGCATCATCCCGTAACCAACTCATTGGTTACATTGCTTGCAAGGCTTATAGTGATGTGCATTACCGAGAGGGCCCAGAGATACCTCTCCGACAACCGGAGTGACAAAACCTAATCTCGAAATACGCCAACTGAACATGTACCTTTGGAGATACCTGTAGTACTCCTTTATAATCACCCAGTTACATTGTGACGTTTGGTAGTACCCAAAGTGTTCCTCCGGTAAACGGGAGTTGCATAATTCTCATAGTTACAGGAACATGTATAAGTCATGAAGAAAGCAATAACAGTATACTAAATGATCAAGTGCTAGGCTAACGGAATGGGTCATGTCAATCACATCATTCTTCTAATGATGTGATCCCACTAACCAAATGACAACACATGTCTATGGTTAGGAAACGTAACCATCTTTGATTAATGAGCTAGTCAAGTAGAGGCATACTAGTGACTATATGTTTGTCTATGTATTCACACATGTATCATGTTTCCGGTTAATACAATTCTAGCATGAATAATAAACATTTATCATGATATGAGGAAATAAATAATAACTTTATTATTGCCTCTAGGGCATATTTCCTTTAGTGTCAACGGCGATAACACTGAGGATACGGCAGTCAACGCCGGATTCAGAGGCTCTAAACCCGGTCAGCGGAAGAAGCCATTCAAAAGAACAACTCCGGGTCCGTCCAATTTGGACCGAATACTCGACCGCTCTTGCCGGATACATGGCACACCCGAAAAGCCAGCTAACAACACCAACAGGGATTATTGGGTATTCAAGCAGGCAGGCAAGTTAATTGACAAAAACAATGAGAAGGGGCTGCATAGCGATGACGAGGAGGAGACCCGGCAGCCGAACAGTAGAGGACAGAAGGGTTTCCCCCCACAAGTACGGACGGTAAACATGATACACGCAACCCACATACCCAAGAGGGAGCGGAAGCGTGCACTTAGGGACGTATATGTGATGGAGCCAGTCGCCCCGAAGTTCAATCCATGGTCCTCTTGCCCGATCACTTTCGATCGAGGGGACCACCCCACCAGGATCCGCCATGGCGGATTCGCCGCATTGGTTTTAGTACCAATCGTCGATGGATTTCACCTCACTAGAGTCCTCATGGACGGCGGCAGCAGCCTGAACCTGCTTTATCAGGATACAGTGCGCAAGATGGGCATAGACCCCTCAAGGATTAAACCTACAAAGACGACCTTCAAAGGCATCATACCAGGTGTCGAGGCCAATTGTACAGGCTCGGTCACACTCGAAGTGGTCTTCGGATCCCCGGATAATTTCCGAAGCAAGGAGTTAATCTTCGACATAGTCCCGTTCCGCAGTGGATATCACGCCCTGCTCGGGCGAACCGCGTTTGCAAAATTCAACGTGGTGCCACATTATGCATACCTCAAGCTCAAGATGCCAGGCCCTCGTGGAGTCATCATGGTCAACGGAAACACTGAACGCTCCCTCCGAATGGAGGAACACACAGCGGCTCTCGCGGCAGAAGTATAGAGCAGCCTCTTAAGGCAATTTTCGAGTCCGGTCGTTAAAAGACCGGACATGATTAAACCCGCCCGGAGTAACATACATCAAGACAACCTGGCACGTTTCGAGCACGCGTAGCAATGCGGCCCCAACCCCAGCCCTTGCATGATTGCAAGACAAGCTCTCCGCGTACATCATTACGCTCTGGAGATTCCTTGGGCATAGGGGTAGGGGCACGACCACGACAGGCCCAGAGTGCACCTCAACCACACCAGGGGCTCCCAAGTGTGTCGCTCTTTTTCTTTTCCTTGTTTATTTTATCCACAGGACTCCATTTACCAGAGGCCCTGTCCGGCAGTAGATCTGCCGAACTCACGATGCAACAGCCAGGGAGGAACAATGGCTACGACGAACACTCAGGTGGTCTCCATTAGGAGCATTAAATCTGTTTATTACGCCATTCCGCAGCCTACCCCTAGAGGGGGACATGTCTAATAGTCCAAACCCTTGCTTACCGCACTATTTGCATTGTTCTGCACTCATAGCAGAATTCCTTGAATAAACAATGCATCATTTTTCGTTTATAATTGCATTCCTTTTCTTTATATATATGTTCATTTATGACATCTCGCATCCGTACAATCTGGTACGGCCGAATACACCAGGGGCTTATGTTCCCTGCATTATGGTGTAAAGTCCGAACACTTTCACAAGTGCGGCACCCCGAACTTATAGCATTATATGCATCGGCTCCGAATCATGTCTTGGGTCAATAGTTGGGTTTGCCCGGCTCCCATGTTTTGGTACCTTACGTTCCGTTCTATCGGCTAAGGTAGCACTGGGAGAACCACTGTGATTGCGCCCCGGTTGAGCTGGGCGAGCGCCTCAGTGGAGAAAGCTAAAACTGACCGTCATGATAAGGCGAGAGCTAGTCGCTGTTCGAGAGGTCTTTTCGAGTCCCTAAAGACTTATGCCGCTTAGAGCGAGGAATCGGCTGTGTCCGGCCCAGGCGTGGATAGCGCCCCGAATTCGGTCTTCCGAACACTAGGGGCTTCACCGAAATTTAAAATTATAGAATTCTATGGCTAAGTGAGAGTGTTCAAGCATTATAAGTCCGGTTGCCTTGTTCGTTGTGTTGAGAGCCTCCCTAGATGGACCCAAAAATGGAAAAAGAGCGCTCAAGTTTATCTCGAACACCCCAGCACTCGTGGCTTGGGGGCTGAAGCCAACGACTTGCCATCTCTCAGATTTGATAAACGGCCGCACAGAAGGTAATATTTTAAATTAATAAGCGTTGCTTAGCGCATATGAACAAAGTTTTCAGCGCACAGGATAACACATTGCGAGTTTACTAAAAAATTACATCTCTGGGGCACTCATCCGCAATCTTGCGGGCACCCTTCAGGACACTCTTATAGTACATTTCGGGCGTACGATACTCCTTGCCCGCCGGCGGCGCGTCCGTCAGAAGCCTCTCAGCATCCAGCCTTCCCTAGTGCACCTTTGCACAGGCAAGGGCCCGACGGGCACCTTCAATACAGGCGGAGCGCTTGATGACCTCCACCCAAGGGCACGCATCCACCAGCTGCCGCACGAGGCCGAAGTTGCTCCCAGGCATGGCCTCCCCAGGCCACAGCCGGACTATGAGGCCCTTCATGGCCTGCTCGGCTACCTTATGGAGCTCAACCAGCTGCTTTAGCTGGTCGCTAGGGGGCACCGGATGTCCGGCCTCAGCATACTGAGACCAAAAGACCTTCTCCTTCGAACTCCCCTCCTCGGCCCGGTAGAATGCGGCGGCATCGGATACGCTGCGAGGCAGATCTGCAAATGCTCCTGGAGAGCTCCGAATCCGGGTAAGTAACAGGTAATTTACATTCACATGCTTGCTTTGCATGAAAAATGCCTTACCCGCCGCTATTTTCTTCACCGCCTCAATCTCCTGGAGGGCCTTGTGGGCCTCGGCCTTAGTGGCTTTGGCACTTTCAAGAGCCGAGGCAAGCTCAGACTCTCGAGTCTTCGAGTCGCGCTCCAAACTCTCATGCTTTTCCATGAGAGCCTGGAGCTCTTGCCGCACCTCCGCCACCCACGCCTCCTGCTTCTCTCGCTCCGCTCGCTCCGCGGCCGCATTGCGTTCGGCCGCGGACACGGCCTCCTTCAGGGTCGCCACCTCGTTCGTGGCCCCTGCAGTACCCACGTTATCCTTGTTATTTCTATTGCAACCAAAATCCTTTTCTGTAGGTTACAAATTTAATACGGTGTTCCTCACCTTCTTTGTCCTCAAGCTGCTTCTTGGCAAGACCGAGCTCGTTCTCGGTCCGCTCGAGGTCCTGCTTCAAAGCACCGACCTCTGCAGTCAATGCGACAGAGGTCAGCAGCGCAGCCTGCAAACCCATATTGACATAATTTTTAGAACTTTTGCCTATATCTTTTTAGATCCTCAGTCCGGCTTTTCTTTCCGAACACCGAACCGAGCATCAGGGGCTACTGTCTATGCGGTATTACATTGCATATTTTAAAACTTCTTACCTCAAAGCCTGTTAGAAGGCTGCTGCAGGCTTCGGTCAGCCCGCTCTTGGCGAGCTGAACCTTCTGAATCACCGCACTCATAATAGTGCGGTGTTCTTCCTCGATGGAAGCACCATTGAGCGCCTCCAACAAGTTGTCCGGCGCCTCCGGTTGGACGGAGGCTGCCGGTGTCACGGTCTTGCCCTTCTTACGAAGGGTCCGCCTGCCTGACTCCAGAACCACTGCGGGTTCCGGCACGGAGTCCGGCATGAAGTCCGGGAGGCTGCCTTGTTGCACCTCCGGAGCCTCCCCCTCCTGGCTGGTCCCCTCCTGGGACCCCACCTTGGCGTCCTCAGCATCGCGAGGGGTGGAGGCGGTCGGAATGGAATCTACATCCGACGGAGCCAAGGACCTGCTGGATGAAGCGGGAAGATCCTCCTCGGTCGGGCTACAGGTAGTATGCGGCATTAGAAGGACACTACGTGGCACAAAAGAGAAATTACAAATCACTCAGGAATCCGGATACTTACGATCTTGCCAGGGGCTTGGCCCTTGCGGGCCACTCCTCGTCGCCGTTGTTGGCGTTGGCGGAGCTGTCCGGAGGAAGGGTCCTTCCCCTCTTGGACCCTTCGGCCTCCCCCGTTGGGGAAGCCTTCCTCTTCCTCTCTCCCCCTCCTGGGGAGAGTCTTCTTTCTCCTCCTCGCCTTCGGGGGAGGAGTCCGCCTCGGAGTCATCGGACGATGAGTCCGATACCACCTGGCGCCGGGAACTCCTTCGGGTTCCCGTGGCCTTCTTCTCCGGCACCACATAAAGTGCCGGGACTAGCAGCCCCGTTAAACGGGCATCCGCTGGTTCTTCGGGGAGGGGAGCCGCACTGTTAACCTATCCGGACGTCCTCTGCCAGTCCTGTTAAAGGCATTGGGAATTTTAGATCCCACATAGTGTCAAACTGTGAAAGAATACATGTCCCATAAAGGATAACTTACCGCACCGGCCGGGCGTTTCGTGCTGAATCCGCGATCTTCAGTCGCGGATGCGGGGGCTTCTCCCCCCTTGAACAGCACCCTCCAGGCAGCTTCGTACGTTGTGTCGAAGAGCCCGCTAAGGGTCTGGTGCTGTGCCGGATCAAACTCCGACAAATTGAAGGCCCGTTGTTGGCAGGGGAGAATCCGGCGGACGAGCATGACCTAGATCACGTCGACAAGCTTGAGCTTCTTGTTCCCCAAGGTCTGGAGACAGGACTGGAGTCCGGTCAGCTCCTCCGAACTGCCCCATAGCAAGCCCTTCTCTTTCAAGGAGGTGAGCTGCATGGGGGAACCAGATGTGAACTCGGGGGCCGCAGCCCATTTAGGGTCACGCAGCTCGGTGATGTAGAACCACCCCGATTGCCATCCTTTGATGGTTTCCACAAAGGCGCCCTCGAGCCAGAGGACGTTGGGCATCTTGCACTCCGCTTGGATGCCCTTCACTACCTTCGGCTTGACATTGAAGGTTTTCAGCCACAAGCCGAAGTGGGGCTGGATGCAGAGGAAGGCCTCACACACGATGATAAATGCCGAAATGTTGAGGATGAAGTTTGGCGCTAGATCGTGGAAGTCCAGGCCGTAGTAGTACATGAGCCCCCGGACGAAGGGATGAGGTGGGAAGGCCAGTCCGCGGAAGAAGTAGGGAAGGAATACGACCCTCTCATGGGGCCTGGGGGTGGGGATGAGCTGCCCCTTGTCGGGCAGCCGGTGCCGATGTTGCTGGACAGGTATCCGGCGCCGCGCAACTTCTCGATGTGCTCCTCCGTAATGGAAGAGATCATCCACTTGCCTCCCGCTCCGGACATGGTTGGAGAAGGTTGAGACGAGGTGTGCGGGCTTGGGCGCTGGAGCTCGAGTGCGCGGAGATGGATAAGCAAAGGAGGAAGAAGGCGTAGGTAAAAGAGGTGGATCCTTATCCCCTTATATATGGGCGGACAAAAACTATGCGTCCCCACCGGCCTGGTAAAACTCGCTTATCTCCCAAGCGCCACCATCAATGGCGCGGTTGGGTTACCCACGTCCGTATTGATGAGAATCCCGGAATAAGGGGAACACGATCTCTGCTTCGACAAGACGTGCCAAGGGAACCTCTTCGCTAAACGCGCTGAGGTGGTATAACAAAAAACGATTCAAGTGAAGGCTTGGTAGTGGAATGACGTCATGCCACGAAATACGTCAGCAGATTGAACTTGTGTAAATATTATTCTCTCTACAGTGGAATGTGGAATTTATTTTGCAGAGCCGGATACTATCCTGGTGTTCACAATCTTCTATGAATTATTCGGAGGAGGAACCCGCCTTGCAATGACGAACAATATGCGCACTGGACTCATCGTCATTGAAGCCTGGTTCAGTGGCTACTGAGGGAGTCCTGGACTAGGGGGTGTCCGGATAGCCGGACTATCATCATCGGCCGGACTCCAAGACTATGAAGATACAAGATTGAAGACTTCTTCCCGTGTCCGGATGGGACTTTTGTTGGCGTGGAAGGCAAGCTTGGTGATACAGATATGTAGATCTCCTACCATTGTAACCGACTCTGTGTAACCCTAGCCCTCTCCGGTGTCTATATAAACCGAAGGGTTTTAGTCCGTAGGACGAACAACCATTACAACAATCATACCATAGGCTAGCTTCTAGGGTTTAGCCTCCTTGATCTCGTGGTAGATCCACTCTTGTACTACCCATATCATCCATATCAATCAAGCAGGAGTAGGGTTTTACCTCCATCGAGAGGGCCCGAACCTGGGTAAAAACATCGTTTCCCTTGTCTCCTGTTACCATCCACCTAGACGCACAGTTCGGGACTCCATGTTCGGGAGACCACACCTACGGCTGCTCCGGCATTTAATTCGGAGCAGATTGTGCCATCCGAGGACAGGTGGATAGACCCCATCACGGAGACCACACATTCATCGGCGCTAGAGCCGAACACAGTCTTCACCTCCAAAGAGATCTGTGTCATTGGACCCTCAGACTCGTCTCCGGCCATAGGTTCCGAACCGCGTGCGTCCGTGCCTATCCAATCTGATTGGGCACCGATCATGGAGTTTACCTCTGCGGATATCTTTCAGCACTCACCCTTGGGCGACGTGCTAAATTCATTGAGGTCTCTCTCCTTGTCAGGAGACTCTTGGCCGAACTATGTCCGGCTTGAGTGGGAAGCGGACGACAAAGAAATTCCTTGCCCACCCACCACCCAGTTGGTAGCCACTGTCGATGATCTAACCGACATGCTTGATTTTGACTCCGAAGACATCGACGGTATGGACGGCGATGCTGGAGAGGAACAGGAACCACCGCCCATAGGGCGCTGGACAGTCACCTCATCATATGATATATATATGGTGGACAACCCCAAAGAAAGCAATGGCGATGAGGCAACGGAGGATAATCCCCGTGAGAAGCAATCTAAGCACCGGCGTTATCGGCGCCGCTCTACGCCCCGCCATAGCAAAAATAGCGATACCGGCACAAGAGACGATAGTAATCCGGATGGCGCCAAAGACGAAAACAACCCCGCCTAGCCAGGCTTCGAGCAGGCCGAGCGGGAGGATGGGCAAGCTAGCCCTAAGGAACAGGGAACAGATGGAGAATCAGAGGATGACAATTACATGCCCCTCTCCGAAGACGAGGTGAGCCTCGACGACGAAGAATTCATCGTTCCTGAGGATCCCGTCGAGCAGGAGTGCTATATCGGCTAAGGTAGCACAGGGAGAACTACTGCGATTGTGTCCCGGTTCTTCTAGATGAGCACCTTAGTAGAGAAAGCCGAAAACTGACTGTCATGATGCGGCGAGAGTTGGTCGCTGTTCGAGAGGTCTCAAATCCTTGAAGATTTTTTTCGCTTCGGGCGAGGAATCGACCTTGTCCTATTTAGGCGTGTATAGCACCCCAAGTTCGGCCTTCTGAATACTAGAGGCTTCGCCAAAATTTAAAATTGTAGACTTCTATGGCTAAGTGAGAGTGATAAAGCTGTATAGTCTGATTGCCCTGTTCGCTGCGCTACACCTCCTGAAAGGACCAAAAATTTGGATGAAGAGTGTTTAGATTTATCCCGAACACCCCAGTACTAGTAACATGGGGTAGAAGCCGACGACTGGGCAACTCTCAGATTTTATAAACGGCCACACAGAAGGTAATATTTTAAATCAACAAGCGTCACATAGCGCACATGAACTCGTTTTCATATTACATGATCAAATGAGTACATTTATTCAAATATTACATCCTTAGCACATTCCTCCGCCACAAGGCGGGTGCCCTTCATGACACCGTCATAATACTTTTCGGGGTGGCGGTGCCCCTTGCCTTTCGGTGGCCCATCCATCACCAGCTTCTCGGCATCGATCTTCGCCTAGTGCACTTTTGCATGGGTGAAGGCCCTGCGCGCACCTTCAATGCAGACTGACCGCTTAATGGCTTCAAGCCGTGGACAGGCATTCACAAGCCGCTTTACTAGGACGAAGTAGCTGCTGGGCAGGGGCTCGCCAGGCCACATCCAGACTATAAGATCCTTCATGGCCAGTTCGGCCGCCTTGTGAAGTTCGACGAGTTGCTTCAGCTGGTCTCTCAAGGGCATCGGATGTTTGGTCCCAGTATACTGAGACCAGAACAAATTCTCCGTCGAGCTCCCTTCTTCGGCCCGATAGAACTCCGCGGCATCCGATATGCTGAGCCGCAGATCTGCGAATGCTCCTGGAGAGCTCCGAATTCGGGTAAGTAAAAGGAAAGTCTCCTTCACATGCTTGCTTTGCATAATGAATGCCTTACCCCCCGCTATCTTCTTGGCCGCCTGAATCTCCTGAAGGGCATTCTGGGCTTCGGCCTTGGCATCTTGTGCTGGAGGGCCTTCGCAAGCTTGGACTCTTGCATCTTAGAGTCACGCTCCAAGGACTCATATTTCTTGATGAAATCCTGCAGCTCTTGCTGGACCTCGTCAACTTGGGCCTCTTGCTTTTCGCGCTCGATGTGCTCCTTGGCCGCTTTGTCTTCGGCCTCGGACAACGCCTTTTTCAGGGCCGCCACTTTGGTCATGGCCCCTATTAAAGTTCATCATGATTCTATGAGCTAAAACCATTTTACTTTATCAATATACAGACGGGGTATCACTTACCTTTGTTCTCCTCGAGCTGCCTCTTCACGAGGCCGAGCTCTTCCTCGTTCCGCTCCAGGTCCCGATTCAGTCCGGAGACTTCTGCAGTACGGGCGGCAGCTGCCAATAGCAACGCCTGCTTATTCACATAGACATATTCTGATTAGAGTCCTATGGATGTTATTTGATCCTTTGTTCGGCCTTTCTTTCCAAACACCAAAGAGAGCATCAGGGGCTACTGTCTATGCTGTGATACTTTCTCAAAATTTGATTACTTACCTCAAAGCTTGTTAGGAGGCTAGCGCAGGCTTCGGCCAGTCCGCTTTTGGCGGACCGAACCTTCTCGATAACCGCACTCATTATGGTGCGGTGCTCTTTGTCAATGGAAGCGCCGTGAATCGCTTCCAACAAGTTGTCTGATGCCTCTGGATGGACAGAGGTCATCGGCACAGGCGGCTCGCCCCTATTAGTAAGGGGATGCCTACCTGAATCCGGAACCACTGGAGGTTCTGGCGCAGTATCCGGCTGGGGGCCAGACTTGCTGCGGCCCCTGTCATCAGAGTCCATGGGGGTCTTCCCCCCATGTGCCTGACATCGGGGATTTCGCCTTGGGGCGTCTCTGGAACTGTCTCCCCCTGGTTCGGTATCCTTTGAGACAACACCTCGGCGTCGTCCGCGGGCCGGGGGGTGGTGGCCGTCGGGAGTGAATCACTATTCATCGCCGACTGTCTCAAGGACCCATCCGAGGAGGATGCGCCGATGTGGGCTTTGGAAGGACTGCACAATCATATTTGACATGATAAGAAGCGATAAAGATAAACATACCAGAAGTATTATAGTGTCTGAATACTTACAACTTCGCCAGGGGCTTGTCCCTGGGCAACCACTCCTCGTCGCTCTAGGCGGCTGTTGTGGAGTGGTCCGGAGGGAGGGACCTTCCCTTCTTGGACCCTTTGGCCTCCCCGTATGGGGTGGCCTTCCTTTTCTCCCCCCCCCCCGGTTGGGGGAGGGAGGACTTTCCTCTTCCTCCTCCTTGTTTTTGTTGGAGGAGCGCGCCGCGGTGTCTTCGGACGATGAGTCCGATACAACCTCGCGCTGGAGACCTTTTCTGGTCCCTGTCGGTGTCAAAACCAGCGCATCTCTAGTAGGGGGTCCCGAACTATGCGTCTAAGGCTAATGGTAATAGGAGGCGGGGGACACAATGTTTACCCAGGTTCGGGCCCTCTCGATGGAGGTAATACCCTACTTTCTGCTTGATTGATCTTGATGATATGAGTATTACAATAGTTGATCTACCACGAGATCATAGAGACTAAATCCTATAATCTAGCCTATGATTATGATTGTTCTTGTCCTACGGACTAAACCCTCCGGTTTATATAGACACCGGAGGGGCCTAGGGTTACACATAGTCGGTTATAGAGAAGGAGATCTACATATCCGAATTGCCAAGCTTGCCTTCCACGCAAAGGAGAGTCCCACACAGACATGGGACGAAGTCTTTAATCTTGTATCTTCATAGTCCAACAGTCCGACTAAAGTATATAGTCCGGCTGTCCGAGGACCCCCTAATCCATGACTCCCTCAGTAGCCCCTAAACCAGGCTTCAATGACGATGAGTCCGGCACGCAAGTTGTCTTCGGCATTGCAAGGCGGGTTCCTTCTCTGAATACTCCATAGAAGATCTTGAATATGAGGATGGTGTCCGGTTCTGCAAAATAATTTCCACATAGCACCATAGAGAGCACAATATTTCACAAATCTAATCTGCTGACAACTTTCCATAGCGTGACATCACGCCGCGGCCCGGTCATTACGCGAACCGTTTTTCTCAACCTGCCACCGCACATATCGCAAGGCGGTTTTTATTGGCACGTCTTGTCGAAGCAGAGATCGTGTCCCCTTATTACCGGATTCTCATCAATACGGGTGTGGGTAACTGATGTCTACTACACAACCTTCTTGTTGTAGATGTTGTTTGGCCTGCAAGTGCACAGGTTTGTAGGACAGTAGCAAATTTCCCTCAAGTGGATGACCTAAGGTTTATCAATCCGTAGGAGGCGTAGGATGAAGATGGTCTCTCTCGAACAACCCTGCAACCAAATAACAAAAAGTCTGTTGTGTCCCCAACACATCCAATACAATGGTAAATTGTATAGGTGCACTAGTTCGGCGAAGAGATGGTGACACAAGTGCAAAATAGATGGTAGATAAAGGTATTTGTAATCTGAAAATACAAAAACAGCAAGGTAACAAGCGGTAAAAGTGAGCGTAAACGGTATTGCAATGATAGGAAACAAGGCATAGGGTTCATACTTTCACTAGTGTAAGTTCTCTCAACAATAATAACATAGATAGAACATATGACAATCCCTCAACATGCAACAAAGAGTCACTCCAAAGACACTAATAGCGGAGAACAAACGTAGAGATTATGGTCGGGTACGAAACCACCACGAAGTTATTCTTTCGGATCGATCTATAAAAGAGTTCGTACTAGAATAACACCTTAAGATACAAATCAACCAAAACCCTAATGTCACCTAGATACTCCATTGTCACCTCAAGTATCCATGGGCATGATTATACGATATGCATCACACAATCTCAGATTCATCCAACCAACATAAAAGTACTTCAAAGAGTGCCCCAAAGTTTCTACCGGAGAGTCAAGAACGTGTGCCAACCCCTATGCATAGGTTCCCAAGTGTCACGAAACCCGCAAGTTGATCACCAAAACATACATCAAGTGGATCAATAGAATAACCCATTGTCACCACGGTTATCCCACGCAAGACATACATCAAGTGTTCATAAAAGACTCAATCCAATAAGATAACTTCAAAAGGGGAAACTCAATTCATCTCAAGAGAGTAGAGGGGGAGAAACATCATAAGATCCAACTACAATAGCAAAGCTCGGGATACATCAAGATCGAGCCATAGATGGAACACGGGAGAGAACACGAGAGAGAGAGAGAGAGATCAAACACATAGCTACTGGTACATACCCTCAGCCCCAAGGGTGAACTACTCCCTCCTCGTCATGGATAGCGCCGGGATGATGAAGATGGCCACCGGTGATGGGATCCCCCTCCGGCAGGGTGCCAGAACAGGGTCCCGATTGGTTTTTGGTGGCTACAGAGGCTTGCGGCAGCGGAACTTCCTATCTATCTTCTGTTCTGAAAGTTTTACGGTACGTAGGTATATATGGGTGAAAGGAGAACGTCGGTGGAGCTACGGGGGCCCCACGAGGCAGGGGGTGCGCCCAGGGGGGAGGGCGCGCCCCCCACCCTCGTGAGCATCTCCCGTATCTTCTGACGTGGAGTCCAAGTCCATCAGGTGGGTTTCCTTCCAAAAATAACTTCTCTAGTTGATTTCGTTCCGTTTTGACTCCGTCTGATATTCCTTTTCCTCGAAATACTGAAATAGGCATAAAACAGCAAATCTGGGCTGGGCCTCCCGTTAATAGGTTAGTCCCAAAAGTAATATAAAAGTGTATAATAAAGCCCATAATCATTAAAAACACATAGTAATATAGCATGAATGCTTCATAAATTATAGATACGTTGGAGACGTATCAGCATCCCCAAGCTTAATTCCTACTCGTCCTCGAGTAGGTAAATGATAAAGAAAGAATTTATGAAGTGTGAATGCTAGAGGTGTACAAGTTTGATCAACGATAATTTCAATCACCTTTTCTAGCATGATTATATGTCATAACAGTAGTTCATCTCATAAAACTTCTCACGATAAAGTGACAAGCAATTCACATATCAAGGCATAGACCATAAACATTCTTGAAAACTAGCGAACTTCATTATTAGTCATCAAAACAATTGCAATTTATCTTATTTTCAGGAATAGCAAACTCCACATACTCAACTATCATATAGTCTTCTACAATTGCTAACACTCATGCAATACTTGTGGTTATGAAGTTTTAATCAGACACAAAGAAAGATTGGGGCTTATAATGTTGCCTCCAAACTTATTCACCTTTGGGTGATGTCAACAATAATAGTTCATGCTAACGTACATCCAATTGGATATATATATCAGGATCACCCCACCATGAAGTGCTTGCCAAAGGATAAAATGAAAAAGGGAAAGGTGAAGATCACCTTGACTCTTGCATAAAGTAAAAGATAGGCCCTTCGCAGAGGGAAGCAGGGATTTGCAGAGGTGCCAAAGCTCAATTTTTAAAATAGAGATAAATAATTTTGAGAGGTATGATCTCATTGTCAACATAACAACCAAGAGTTCCCAATATCTTCCATACTACATACATTATAGGCGGTTCCAAACAGAATGGTAAAAATTTATACTCCCCCAACCACCAACAAGCATCAATCCATGGCTTGATCGAAACAACGAGTGCCTCCAACTAACAACAATCCTGGGGGAGTTTTGTTTAATTATTTTGATTTGCTTTGATCTTTTTGGATCATGGGACTGGGCATCCCGGTTACCGCCACTTTCTCGTGAATGAGAAGTGGAGTCCACTCCTCTTGAGAATAACCCACCTAGCATGGAAGACACTGACAGCCCCTAGTTGCTACATGAGCAATTCGGGCATACAAAACAGATTATAATTTGAAGGTTTAGAGTTTGGCACATGCAAATTTACTTGGAACGGCAGGTAAATACCGCATATAGGTAGGTATGGTGGACACTCATGGCAAAACTGGGTTTAAGGATATTTGGAAGCACAAGTAGTATCTCTACTTGGTGCTAGGAATTTTGGCTAGCATGAGGGGGAAAGGCAAGCTCAACATGTTTGAATGATCCATGACAATATACTTTAACTGAGATGCGAGAAAACATAACCCATTACGTTGTCTTCCTTGTCCAACATCAACTCTTTATCATGTCATACTTAATGAGTGCTCCCAATTATGAAAGATGTCTATGATAATATATTTATATGTGAAATCTCTCTTCCTTCAATATTCTTTCATGAATTGTTCAAATGACTAATACAATGCTTGCTAACTGTTAATAAATTTACAACCTCTACTTCTTAGATGTGAAGTCATTACTCCCCATGGGATAAGCAAATGAAACATATACAATTTCAGATTTGTGACATTCAACTTATTCAACCATTTACTCATAGGATATAAGTGAAGCACACGAGTAAATGAAAAGCTACTCCAAAAAGATATAAGTGAAGATCAATGAGTAGCTAAATAATTATGCAACTATGTGAAGACTCTCTCTCATTTAAGAATTTCAGATCTTGATACTTTATTCAATCAACAAGCAAAGCTAAAGAAAACTACATTGCAAGGATAGCACAACTCATGTGAAGAAGCAAAAACTTAGGTTCAACCGATACTAACCGATAGTTGTTGAAGAAGAAAGGTGGGATGCCAACGGGGGCATCCCCAAGCTTAGATGATTGAGACTTCTTGAAATAATATCTTGGGGTGCCTTGGGCATCCCCAAGCTTGAGATTTTGTGTCTCCTTAATTCCTCTCATATCATGGTCTCTCTTTTTATCAAAAGCTTCATTCACAACAAACTCAACAAGAACTCGTGAGATAGGTTAGTATAAACCAATGCAAAACCTTATCATTTTCTACTGTAACAAATCACTAAAATTATTATTCAACATTGAATACTAAATTCCTCTGCATATTTAATATTCCTATCCTCAAATAGAATCATTAAACAAGCAAACATATGCAAACAATGCAACCATAACAGCAATCTGCCAAAACAGTACAGTCTGTAAAGAATGCAAGAGTATCAATACTTCCCTGACTCCAAAAATTATGAACTAAAATTCCCACTGTAGTAAATTTATCAGAGCTAAATATTCAAAAAGATTGAACATTATACCACTCTCTGACTTTTCTAGAGAATTTTTGTAACAGCGGTAAACTCTCTGTTTTCAAACAGCAACATGTATAGTAGCAAAATAAGCATGGCAAAGGCTATCCTTGACTTTTTTATTGAAACTAAAGATGCAAAACACTAATCTAAATAACATCAAGAAAATACTAACAAAATAAAATGACGCTCCAAGCAAAACACATATCATGTGGTGAATAAAAATATAGCTCCAAGTAAAGTTACCGATGGTACGAAGACGAAGGAGGGGATGCCTTCCGGGGCATCCCCAAGCTTAGGCTCTTGGTTGTCCTTGAATATTACCTTGGGGTGCCTTGGGCATCCCCAAGCTTACGCTCTTGCCACTCCTTATTCCATTGTCCATCGAATCGTTACCCAAAACTTGAAAACTTCAACCACACAAAACTCAAAACAAAACTCGTAAGCTCCGTTAGTATAAGAAAATAAAACCACCACTTAGGTACTGTAATTAACTCATTCTAAATTCATATTGTTGTAATATCTACTGTACTCCAACTTATCTATGATTCATACCCTCCAATACTACTCATAGATTCGTCAAAAAAAGCAAACAACACATAGAAAACAGAATCTGTCAAAAACAGAACAGTTTGTATTAATCTATATAAAACGTATACTTCTGGAACTCTAAAAATTATTAAATAAATTGCTGGACCTGAGCAATTTGTGTATTCATCATGTGCAAAAAGAATCAACCTAAAAGCACTCTCCAGTAAAAAATGGCAGCTAATCTCGTGAGCGCTAAAGTTTCTGTTTTTTACAGCATGATCATAAAGACTTCACCCAAGTCTTCCCAAAGGCTCTACTTGGCACAAACACTAATTAAAACACAAAACCACATCTAAACAGAGGCTAGATGGATTATTTATTACTAAACAGAACCAAAAAGTAAGAAACTAAAATAAAATTGGGT
This sequence comes from Triticum dicoccoides, assembly GCF_002162155.2. Lineage (NCBI taxonomy): Eukaryota > Viridiplantae > Streptophyta > Magnoliopsida > Poales > Poaceae > Triticum > Triticum dicoccoides. Next base: position 589,514,342 of record NC_041393.1, read on the forward strand.
TGCCTCCCAACAAGCGCTATCGTTTAACGCCCCTAGCTAGGCATGATGATGATAATGATGCTCACAAAAAAGATGAGAATTGAAACATAACGGGAGCATCATGAAGCATATGACTAGCACATTTAAGTCTAACCCACTTCGTATGCATAGGGATTTTGGGAGCAAACAACTTATGGGAACAATAATCAACTAGCATAGGATGGCACAACAAGCATAACTTCAAGATTTTAAGCACATAGAGAGGAAACTTGACATTATTGCAATTCCTACAAGCATTTGTTCCTCTCTCATAATAATTTTCAGTAGCATCATGAATTAATTCAACAATATAACCAGCACCTAAAGCATTCTTTTCATGATCTACAAGCATAGAAAATTTACTACTCTCAACATAAGCAAATTTCTTCTCATGAATAGTAGTGGGAGCAAACTCAACAAAATAACTATTATGTGATTGAAAATTAAGATCAAGATGACACGTTTCATGGTTATCATTATTCTTTAAAGCATACGTGTCATCACAATAATCATCATAGATAGGAGGCATGCTTTCATCATAGTAAATTTGCTTATCAAAGCTTGGGGGAAAAATATATCATCTTCATCAAACATAGCTTCCCCAAGCTTGTGGCTTTGCATATCACTAGCATCATGGATATTCAAGGAATTCATACTAACAACATTGCAATCATGCTCATCATTCACATATTTAGTGCCAAACATTTTAGAGATTTCTTCTTCTAGCACTTGAGCACAATTATCCTTTCCATCATACTCACGAAAGATGTTAAAAAGGTGAAGCGTTTGAGACAAACTTAATTCCATTTTTTTATTTTTTCTATTATAAACTAGACAAGTGCTAAAACAAGAAACAAAAAGATTCAATTGCAAGATCTAAAGATATACCTTCACTTACCTAGCCTCCCCGGCAACGGCGCCAGAAAAGAGCTTGATGTCTACTACACAACCTTCTTCTTGTAGACGTTGTTGGGCCTGCAAGTGCAAAGGTTTGTAGGACAGTAGCAAATTTCCCTCAAGTGGATGACCTAAGGTTTATCAATCCGTAGGAGGCATAGGATGAAGATGGTCTCTCTCAAACAACCCTGCAACCAAATAACAAAAAGTCTCTTGTGTCCCCAACACACCCAATACAATGGTAAATTGTATAGGTGCACTAGTTCGGCGAAGAGATGGTGACACAAGTGCAAAATAGATGGTAGATAAAGGTATTTGTAATCTAAAAATATAAAAACAGCAAGGTAACAAGCGGTAAAAGTGAGCGTAAACGGTATTGCAATGATAGGAAACAAGGACTAGGGTTCATACTTTCACTAGTGTAAGTTCTCTCAACAATAACAACATAGATAGAACATATGACAATCCCTAAACATGCAACAAAGAGTCACTCCAAAGACACTAATAGCGGAGAACAAACATAGAGATTATGGTCGGGTACGAAACCACCACAAAGTTATTCTTTCGGATCGATCTATAAAAGAGTTCCTACTAGAATAACACCTTAAGATACAAATCAACCAAAACCCTAATGTCACCTAGATACTCCATTGTCACCTCAAGTATCCGTGGGCATTATTATACGATATGCATCACACAATCTCAGATTCATCCAACCAACATAAAAGTACTTCAAAGAGTGCCCCAAAGTTTCTACCAGAGAGTCAAGAACGTGTGCCAACCCCTATGCATAGGTTCCCAAGTGTCACGAAACCCGCAAGTTGATCGCCAAAACATACATCAAGTGGATCAATAGAATAACCCATTGTCACCACGGTTATCCCATGCAAGACATACATCAAGTGTTCATAAAAGCCTCAATCCAATAAGATAACTTCAAAAGGGGAAACTCAATTCATCACAAGAGAGTAGAGGGGGAGAAACATCATAAGATCCAACTACAATAGCAAAGCTCGGGATACATCAAGATCATGCCATAGATGGAACACGAGAGAGAACACGAGAGAGAGAGAGAGAGAGAGAGAGAGATCAAACACATAGCTACTGGTACATAGCCTTAGCCCCGAGGGTGAACTACTCCCTCCTCGTCATGGATAGCGCCAGGATGATGAAGATGGCCACCGGTGATGGGATCCCCCTCCGGCAGGGTGCCGAAACAGGGTCCCGATTGGTTTTTAGTGGCTACAGAGGCTTGCGGCGGCGGAACTCCCGATCTATCTTTTGTTCTGGAAGTTTTAGGGTACGTAGGTATATATGGGTGAAAGGAGAACGTCGGTGGAGCTACGGGGGCCCCAAGAGGCAGGGGGGTGCGCCCAGGGGGGAGGGCGCGCCCCCCACCCTCGTGAGCATCTCCCGTATATTCTGACGTGGAGTCCAAGTCCATCAGGTGGGTTTCCTTCCAAAAATAACTTCTCTAGTTGATTTCGTTCCGTTTTGACTCCGTCTGATATTCCTTTTCCTCGAAATACTGAAATAGGCATAAAACAGCAAATCTGGGCTGGGCCTCCGGTTAATAGGTTAGTCCCAAAAGTAATATAAAAGTGTATAATAAAGCCCATAATCATTCAAAACACATAGTAATATAGCACGAATGCTTCATAAATTATAGATACGTTGGAGACGTATCAGTAACCCAACCGTGCCATCAATCGTAGCGCTTGGGGAATAAGCGATTTCACCGGGCAGGCGGGGAGGCGCACAGTTTCTACTGCCTTTATAAAGAGATAAGGATTCCCCTTTTTCACTCACACCTTCTTCTTTCCTCTCTCATCCATTCTTGCATGCTCGAGCTCCAGCGCCCAAGTTCTCACCTTCTCCGTAAATCCATTCCAAACATGTCCGGAGCGGGAGGCAAGTGGATGGTCTCCTCGGTTATAGAGGAGGACATCACAAAGCTCCGGGAGGCCGGATACCTGGCCGCAGACATCGCGCACTAGCTCCCGGATGCAGGGCAGATCGTCCCTACTCCAGAACCCCACGATATGGTTGTATTCCTTGTCCACTTCGTCCGCGGACTAGGATTTCCCCCGCACCCATTTGTCCACGGGATTATGTTTTACTGCGGGCTAGATTTCCATGATCTGGCCCCCAATTTCATCCTCAACATCTCGGCGTTTATCATCGTGTGCAAGCCCTTCCTCCGCATCAAGCCCCACTTTGGCCTGTGGCTGAAGACCTTCAACGTGAAGCCGAAGGTGGTGGTCGGCCAGCAAGCAGAGTGCGGAGGCACCATGGTGGGCAAGATGCCCAACGTCACTTGGCTCGACGGCTCCTATGTGGAGACCGTGAAGGGGTGGCAATCGGGGTAGTTCTATATCACCGAGCCGCACGACTCCAACTGGGCGGCGGCCCCCGAATTTAGATTTGGCATCCCCATGCGGCTCACCTCCTGGAAATAGAAGGTCTTGGCCTGGGGTGAGCCGGCGGAGCAGACCGGACTCCAGAACTGTGTCAAAAATATGATAAGCAAGAAAATCAAGCTTGTCAACATGGTCCAGGTCATGCTCTTCCGTTGGATCCTTCCGTGTCAAAGACGGGCATTCAATATGTGGGAGTTCAACCTGGCCGAACACCAGACGCTACGAGAGCTCTTCGACATGATGCACAAAGATGTCTAGAAGGTGCTCTTCAAGGCCGCCGAGGTACCTCCTCCCATTACCGAGGATCACGGACTCAGCGCAAAGCACCGCGCCAATCCTGTAAGCCATCTGTATTTTACAAGATGCTCCTTTCCCCAGTATATTCATGGGAGGGATCTAAGCCCCCACACCAATTTAACAGGAGAGCAACTGTGGAGCGGGTCGACTGTCCAGTTCCACTACCTAAAGATCCAGCAACGGCTCTCTTAACGGAGATGCTGTTTTCGGCGCCCTACAAGGTGCCGGAGAAGAAGGCCAAGAAGAAGGCCGCGAGGACCAGAAAGGTCTCCGGTGCATGGTTGTATCGGACTCATCGTCCGAAGATACCGAGGCGCGCTCCTCCAACAAAAACGAGGAGGAGGAAGAGGAAAGTCCTCCCCCCCAACCGGGCGGCGGGGGGGGGGAGGGGGGTAGAAAAGGAAGGCCGCCCCATCTGGGGAGGCCGAAGTTTCCAAGAAGGGAAGGACCCTCCCTCCGGACCACTCCACAATAGCCACCTACAGCGATGAGGAGTGGTTTCCCAGGGACAAGCCCCTGGCGAAGTCGTAAGTATCCGGACACTACAATACTTCCGGTATGTGTTGGGGATATAACTACTGAGTATAAACCTCCCAGGAGGGGCCGGGTTATGCACATCCATATTGAAGCCCATGAAGACAAGGAGTATGGCGCTTTACTATTGAAGCTTAGAGGCCTAGAGCCCATAGACATAAACAACCATGAGATATCTAACTTGTGTTGTAAGTTAGGGAAAGGTATAAACCGAGTCGGACACATGTATGAGCCGGCCTCGGTATTCTATAAACCGCCGGCGTCAACCTGTGTATACAAAGGGATGACCCGATGGCGGTTCAGGGACAAGAAACAACAACTCGAGAGATAGGTAAAGCAGATTCGCTCCCTGCTCATCGAGATCCCATCAATTCCACCACAACTGGATCGTAGGCTTTTACCTTCACTGCAAGGGGCCGAACCAGTATAAACTCCCCGTGTCATTTGTACGGTTTAACCCCTTTAAGCTAATCTCATTGCGATGGCTCCACGACTAAGTCCTCTCACTAGGACATCTGACGTGTTAATTCCACGATAGTTGGCGCCCACCATGGGGCTATCGCACGTTGGTTTCGAGTTCTTGAAGGGCAACTTTGAAGGACTCAAGGGATACACGGTTGGCCGGATGACCAAGAGTTGTCGTGGAAAGCTCTACATCGACGATGCAGGTTGGGGCCCCAAGGCCGGCTTAATTGAGTACGGGTACCGGGTCCCCTTTGGCGGAATCCACGTTTACATCGGCAAGATCGGCGAACCGGGCACTGAGTCGGACATCTGCACCGACCTCGTCGAGACGGCTCAGCGTGCGAGCCCTGCCCGGGTTCAGCCTACCATGAAGCGTGCGTTAGTGGGATTCATCCATGGTGCGGAATCTGAACCAGTGTCCAATGGTGAGACGGTCGTTTACTCAGATGGCGAATCATCCACCTGCGAGACCGAGTCACTTTACCAGCTAGAGGATGGCCAGTTCGGGGGCTGTTCCGATGGCGACAATATTTCGGACCCCTTTGAACCGCCAAACCTGGTTGCAATTTTCATGGCCGGTACACAACCCACATTGCAATCTTCAACTGCAGCAGCAATGACTTCCGGATCGGCAGCAGGGGCAGGAGGCCCCACGCGCCAACCGGCCCAAGTTCTGTCCGGTTTATTGGACTCCTGGACGACACTGTTGACCACAACAGTTATCCTGGAGACTCAAGATCGGCATAATGCGAAGGTCACAAAGCTGCGAGATCAGATAACTCAGGCCAAGGAGGACTTGGCGGCTGAGGAAACCAAGATGGCTGATGAGCGGTCCGCTTTAGATGCCCAGTCATAGCGGATTCAAGTAGAGAATTACCAGCTCATGCCGGATCAGAACGCTTCAGATGAAGTGTTGAGGACGAGGCACCGGTCTCGTCTACCGCCGGTTTATGAAGCAATGAATCTCTTCAATACGCCAGGAGCTGGACCCAGTAATCCGGTAGCAGTGAACCGATATGAAGCACCTGGGACTAGAGCGTTGGGTCAGCCGTGAGTGACGGACCCGCCTCGACGAACAGATAACCCGCTGTGGTACATGCCGACCCCGCCGGGTCAATTCTCCACCCATTTGGATAATATGATTGCTGCGGCGTCCCGATTGGCAGCTATTCCAATGGAGGGCGACTCTCCAGCAGCGGTTGAGGCGTGGCGGGCCAGGGATCTCCTTCAAGCCGCTATGGAACAACAGTAGGCCTATTCATAGAGCCGAGACAGAATCCATTCAACCCCTCGACCGAGCAAGAGTTACAACAGGCACATTGATGAACCGGCTGTGTCAAGCAGTGCACGGAACCGTGACGCCCCTCGAGGGCCTAATACGGTGCGCAGTGGTGTGAATGCTCAAGATGTGGTGGATAATGGTAGAGCACGTTGGGAGGCCGAGTTAGCAACGCAGTTGGCAGCGTAGTACACGAATCATCAAACCGCTCCGGTTCGGCCGACGACGTTAGTGGAATGAGGACTGGCTTTCAGCTCTTGGGGGGTGCCGTGTCTCACCCTGGCTCTACGTAATGTGCAGTTACCCAAGGATTTCAAGGGCCCGCGCAAAGTGCCTAATTACACCTCCTATTTACCCCCCGAGTCATGGGTCGAGAGTTATGAGATGGCGATGGAGATGCTGGATGTGGACGAAGCAGCGTGTGCGAAATACTTCACCATGATGTTGGACGGAACGACTCGCACTTGGTTAAAAAGTCTGCCCATTAATTCTGTCAGTTCATGGGACGAGTTAAAGGCCCGGTTTATAGCAAACTTCAAAGACATGTGCAAGCCACCCATGTCAATCGTGGATTTGGCCGCTTGTGTCCAAGGAGAAGGTGAACAACAACTTATTGGGTGCGCCGGGTTTTGGAGATCCTGCATTCATCGGACCGCATCAATGTTGATTCGGCAATCATAACATTGGAGGGCAATTGCCGGTTTAAACCGTTGAAGTTGATGTTGGGATGGCTCAAGCGTCATTACAATGATATGGGAACACTTATGGCACCTTTGGTTAAGTATGCCGATTCTGATAGTACCAAGGATCCCGAGTCTGATGATGAGAAGCCAGAGAAGGGAAAGAAGAATGTCGGCGTAAAAGGACAGCAACATAACCAGGCGAGCCATGGGAATAACGGTAAGCGCAAAGTGGACAATAATTCCGATTTTGTGGCTAACACCAACATACAGGGTAATAATCAGCACCGTAAGGGTAAACCGCCCCCGCGGGGCGGAGGATCAGGTATGAATCTGGAGCGCTTGTTGAACCAGCCCTGCCCAAAGCACGGAACGCAAGATAAACTGGCTACGCACCTATGGAAGGATTGCTTCATTATGCGGAAGTTCAAAAATTCAGATCTCTTCTGGTATGATCATGGACCATCCGGCGGTTCAGGACCCGGGTTTCATGGGCCGTGTTATGTGGAGGTAACTCTGGTTCAGGTTTTCAGGGTAACCAAGGGGGACAGGGCAATCAAGGCAATCAGGGCAACCAAGGTGGTTATAATCAACAGGGGAATCAACAACAACAGAAGTTGGGTTATCAGAGTAACCCGAAGTAGTTAAATAGTGGACAGTATCATGTCTTCACTACTAGTCTATGCAAGCGCGATCAGAAGCTTCATAAAAAGGCAGTGAACTCCGTTGAACCGGCCGTGCCCCGTTATTTGCGCTGGTCCGAACAGCCTATTGTGTGGAGTCGAGAAGATCATCCGCCCCGTGTTGATAATCCGGGTCATCTGGCGTTGGTGGTCGCACCGCGGGTTGGAGGTTATAAGTTCACCAAGGTGCTCATGGATGGAGGGAGCAGTATCAACATCTTGTATTATGAAACCTTTCGGCGGATGGGGTTAATGAATAAGAATCTTAAACCGTCGAACACCGTTTTTCACGGTGTGGTGGATGGTAAATCGGCCTACCAAGTAGGCAAGATAGCTCTGGAGGTGGTTTTTGGAAATGATCATGATTCAAGGTCAGAGACATTGATCTTTGAAGTTGTAAAATCAGAAGTCCGTATCATGCCCTGTTTGGACGGCCGGTTTATGCCAAGTTCATGGCAAGGCCGTGTTATGTTTATCTGCAGCTCAAGATGTCGGGTCATAAGGGGACCATTATGGTTCATGGCAGCCGCAAGATTTCTTTAGAGTGCGAGGAAGGTGATGCGGCTTATGCTGAGTCGGTTTGTGCAACAGAGGAGTTAAAATTCTACAAAGACAATGTTGATCCGGCAGATATGACTTCTTTGAAGAAGCCCACTACAGAGCATGATCCGGCTTTGAAGTTTAAATCGGCTGATGAGACTAAGTTTGTTGATTTTGTTCCTGGCAATTCATCCAAATAGTTTAGCATCAACGTTAACTTGGATCCAAAATAGGAAAGCGCACTCATCGAGTTCATCCATGAGAACCGGGACATATTTGCATGGAAACCTTCTGACATGCCAGGTGTACCGAGGGAACTCGCTAAGCACACTCTTAATATTGATTCCAAGTTTAAACCGGTCAAGCAGTTTCTTTGCCGCTTTAATGAAGAGAGACGCAAGGCCATTGGTGAGGAGGTAGCCCGGCTCTTGGCAGCAGGGTTTATTGTGGAGGTCTTTCACCCTGAGTGGTTGGCTAACCCGGTGCTGGTACTCAAGAAGAATAGCACTTGACGTATGTGTGTGGACTACACAGATTTGAACAAAGCTTGCCCAGCTGATCCCTTTGCCCTCCCCCGTATTGATCAAATTATTGATGCTACGGCGGGTTGTGAGCGGTTGAGCTTTCTGGATGCTTATTCGGATTATCATCAAATCAAAATGGCGGTTAAGGACCAGGAGAATACAACTTTTATAACTCCCTTTGGAGCCTTCTGCTATGTATCTATGCCTTTTCGACTCAAGAGCGCCCAGGCGACTTATCAGCGGTGTGTGCAGAATTGCCTTCATAATCAGATTGGATGCAATGTTCATGCCTATGTGGACGATATCGTGGTGAAGTCCAGGAAAGCAGAAATACTCATAGCTGACTTGCGGGAAACTTTTGATAATCTGATGGTTTATAAGATGATGCTTAATCTGGCCATGTGTGTCTTTGGTGTACCAGCTGGCAAGCTCTTGGGTTTTCTGGTGTCTAATAGGGGTATTGAAGCTAATCTGGAAAAGATCAAGGCTATTACGTCCTTGGCTAAACTGGCGTGTATCAATGAGGTTCAACGACTGGCGGGTCGTATTGCAGCGCTAAGCCGGTTATCAGCCGGTTGGGGGAGAAGGCAATTCCTCTGTATCAGATGATGAAGAAAACAGACAATTTTGTCTAGAGTGAGGCTGCTAATGCGGCATTTGAGGATCTAAAGAAGCAGTTGGCCGAACCGCCCATTCTTGCTGCCCCCATTGATAAGGAACCATTGCTGTTATACGCCTGAGCTGTAAGTGTGGCTATTGTGGTGGAGCGCAAAGAGGCTGGTAAGGAGTATCCGGTTCAACGGCCGGTTTATTATATCAGTGAGGTACTTATCGAGTCTAAACAACGATATCCGCATTCGCAGAAGCTAGTGTATGGAGTGTTTATGGTGAGCCGGAAGCTTAAGCAATATTTTCAGGGCCATCCCATTACTGTGGTCAGTTCTGCTCCATTGGGAGATATCATTCAGATCAGGGAAGCGATTGGCCGGGTTGCTAAGTGGGCTATTGAGCTTGGGCCTCATGGATTAACATATATGCCTCGCACTGCTATCAAGTCTCAAGCGTCGTGGATTTCATCAACGACTGGACAGAGTTGCAGGCACCAGAGGATAAACCGGATAACACATACTAGACTATTCACTTCGATGGATCCAGACAATTGGAGGGCTTGGGGGCTGGAGTGGTTCTTACTTCCCCTCGAGGTGACAAATTTTGTTATGTTCTCCGCTTAATGTTTCCCTGTACTAACAATGCAGCTGAGTATGAGGCCTTGCTCCACGGTCTTCGGATGGCTAAGGAGATGAACTTAATCCAGGTACGTTGCTTTGGCGACTCCGATTTAGTGGCTCAGCAAGTATCCGGTACGTGGGACTCCAAGGACCCGCTTATGGCGGCTTATCGGCGTGAGGTGGATATAATTGCCGGTTACTTCAAGGGTTACCAGGTCGAGAATATTGATCGGCGCAAGAATGAAGCGGCGAACGCTCTAAGACGGCTCGGTTCCCAGCATAAACCGGTGCCACCCAATGTTTTTGTTGACGTTATGCATGATCCGTCGGTCAAGATACCAACAGAGGAGGACCTAGCTACTCCTGGCCCGCAAACTCAATTGGTGGCGGTTCTTCATGCTATCCCTGATTGGGCAGTGCCGTACCTAGCGTATATGACCTGGGGCGATTTACCGGAGGACGAAGTTTTGGCCAGGCAGGTAATCCGGCGGTCCAAGTCCATGACCATTGTCAATGGCGAGTTACATCATTGCAGTGTCTTAGGGGCATTTCAGCATTGTGTTTCTCCTGAAGAAGGCTGTGAGATCTTGCGTGAAATCCACGAAGGAGATTGTGGTCATCATGCCAGTTCAAAATCCTTGGTGGCTAAGGCTTTATGGCACGGTTTTTATTGGTTAACGGCTCACGCTGATGCGGAGGATCTGGTCAGGAAGTGTGATGGCTGTCATAAGTTTTCACGCCGAGCTCATGTTCCGGCCCAGGAATTGAGGATGATTCCAATCACCTGGCCATTTGCAACTTGGGGGATGGATATGGTTGGACCTTTTAAGAGGTCCAAGGATAAGAAGACCCACCTTCTGGTAGCGGTTGATAAATTCACCAAGTGGGTAGAGGCAGAGCCAACAAGCAAGTGTGATGCAGCCACGGCGGTTCAATTCATGAAAAAGGTGATCTTCCGCTTTGGTTTTCCACACAGCATTATCACAGATAATGGCACTAATCTCTCCAAGGGTGCTATGGAAGACTTTTGTCAAAGTGAGCACATCCGGCTTGATGTGTCATCAGTAGCTCACCCCCAGTCTATTGGACAAGCGGAGAGAGCTAATCAAGAAATTTAAAAGGGTATCAAGCCCTGGCTTATGGCCCCTTTGCAGCGGACGCCGGGTTGTTGGGTGGAGGAGTTGCCTTCCATTTTATGGAGCATTAACACCACCCCCAATTGGTCTACGGGTTACACACCCTTCTTCATGGTTTATGGAGCAGGAGCGGTTCTCCCAAGTGATATTCGCCATGACTCACCCCGAGTGGCAGCTTATGTTAAAGCGGACAATGAAAGAGCACGCAAAGATGCATTGGACCTGTTAGATGAACAACCTGATATTGCGGCAGCTTGTTCGGCGATTTATCAGTAAGACCTATGGCGCTATCACAGCCGCCGGGTTAAAACCAGAGCTTTTCAGGAAGGCGACTTAGTGCTCTGGCTTATCCAGGAGCAGACGGATATGCACAAGTTATCCCCACCTTGGGAAGGGCCCTTTGTGGCCAGCAAGAATCTGAACAACGGATCATACTACCTCATCGATGATCGAGAGCACAAAGACTCATGCAATTCGGAGGAGGAGACTCGCCGGCCGTGGAATATAGCTCATCTTCGGCCTTACTACACCTGAGCCACATGCTCCTACTATGTATATATTTTTGACAATGTACATATTATGATCAACAAATAAACCGGCATCCTTGCTAAAGCGGGGCCTTTGCCGTTTAGTCTTATATGTCTTCTTGGTTACATGGGGGCTTCTGCTTATAAAGCGGAGTTCTAATTACCCATTAAACCGGCTTATAAAGCCATATAAAAAAAGCTTGGCAGCTTTGTCGGTGTCAAAACTGGCGGATCTAGGGTAGGGGGTCCCGAACTGTGCGTCTAAGGCTAATGGTAACAGGAGGCAGGGGACATGATGTTTACCCAGGTTCGGGCCCTCTCAATGGAGGTAATACTCTACTTCCTGCTTGATTGATCTTGATGATATGAGTATTACAAGAGTTGATCTACCACGAGATCATAGAGGCTAAACCCTAGAAGCTAGCCTATGATTATGATTGTTGTTGTCCTACGGACTAAACCCTCCGAGTTTATATAGACACCGGAGGGGGCTAGGGTTACTCAGAGTCGGTTACAGAGAAGGAAATGTACACATCCGAATATCCAAGCTTGCCTTCCACACAAAGGAGAGTCCCATCCGGACACGGGACGAAGTCTTCAATCTTGTATCTTCATAGTCCAACAGTCCGGCCAAAGTATATAGTCCGGCTGTCCAAGGACCCCTTAATCCAGGACTCCCTCAGTAGCCCCCGAACCAGGCTTCAATGACGATGAGTCCGGTGCGCAGATTGTCTTTGGCATTGCAAGGCGGGTTCTTCTCCAAATCCTCCAAAGCATTGTTGTAATGAGCAGTGTCCAGCTCCTCATCAATGTCATGCTCCTCAGCTTCTGCGCTTTAATAATGGTTGTTTCCACGTGTCGAGCGAATGTGAGAAGTCGGGCCATTTTTACATTTGCCACCTCAACCATGCGGGTAAATCATCTATAAAAGAGATGGGGATTCTCAGATCCAAATCACACAATCTCCTCCCAGCGAGTGTTCATCAGTGCGTGCCCGGACAAATCCATACCACCATGGCCGCTCGCCGCGGTTCCTCCTCTCGTTCCCGTAGCAATAAGCCAGGTGATTGGGAGAGATGTTCTGTTCCCCACAGCCGACTAGTAGAGTTGCAGACCAAAGGGTTTCTCCCACCTGCATACATGGTCCCCGTCCGAACTGGACTAGCCACTTATAATGGCTGGGAGCAAGCGGAGAGCTTTCCAAACCCATCCAAGGGAGAGCGGGTGTGCTTCGTCCCCTACTTGCTGAGGGGCTCGGATTTCCAATCCATCCTTTCCTCTGCGGGCTCCTGGAGTTTTACGGCCTCCAGCTGCACAGCTTTACCCCAGCCTCCATACTGCATATCGTAGGCTACGTTGCCTTCTGCGAGCTTTTTCTGGGCTTGGAAGGTCATTTCGAGCTGTGGAAGAGGCTATTCTGCCTAGTACCCCATACGCAGAAGGGGTCGTATTTCAAGTGGGCGGAGCCGAAGTATGGTGCATCGCCGGGACTGGATATCTATCCGGCACCCCGAAGAAGACATCCGAGGAATGGCCCTCGGAATGGTTCTACGTGGAGGACGTCCCTCTTCCGGACCCTGTTCGGAAGGGCCTTCCCGAGTTTGCAGATGCCCCATTGAAGAAACGCCACAGCTGGCGCCCCAGGAGCCCCCAGGAGGAAGATAACAGAGAGATCCTTTTCCTGATGGACAGGATAAATACACTGGCCAAATCAGGGCTGACAATAATTGAAGTTATGTCCATATGCATAATGCTGGGAGTGCAGCCACTTCAATATCGGGGAAAACCCATGTGGCACTTCAATGGAGAAGATGATTGCACCCGCTGCGTCCGTAAAGGACCGGATTCTCCCGCCGCTCTGGCGAAGATACTGTCCGATTTGTTCAATGGGGAAGATGGGGAGTTCATCCTTATCAAGCCACGGGATGGATTCTCTATGTACAACCCCCAAGCTGGGTGAGTCGCTATTTTTTATTCCAATCTTTCCCACATTTTTGGCACAGATGTTTTAATTCGTCAATTCATAGCAGGAACTGCGAAGGTCTATGAAGGATGTTCACAGCCCACCTCCACAGCCAGAGGACCCTAACTGGGCTCTCGACCTCGGACTCGAAGAAGATTCGGACACATTCGTGGAGCTTGTCGACAGGACATTTTACCAGTTGAGCTGCGATGGTGTGCTGGTGGCCATTATAGCCGATTATCCTGGCTTACTCTCGGTATCCCAGGTAACACTACAAAAAAAAGACACATCCGTGACATTTTGGGCCGAACGAATTTTTTTTCTGTCATACATATGACACTTCCATGACGATAATTGTGACAAAACCCGGTATCATCATAAATGTGGTGGGCTCCTACTTCTATGACAAAAAATCATGACAGAAAATGGGCTTTTCATCCTAGGCGGGCCGGAGACGCAGCTGCATGCATTCTTTGGGCCGTCCATGACAGAAAAAACCGTGGTAGAAGCGAGGGGGAGGAAAGTTTCGGGGAGTTGCCGGTTACGGTGGGAGGTTGGGGGCGGAGCGATGTGCGTTTCTCTTCTATGTACGCGCATGTGTGCGATGCGTTGGCTCTAACTGAACCCGAGTAAGGCATTGGGCTCTAACTGAACCCGAGCGATTGCACTGCAGGCTATGCGTTACTGAACCCGAGGGATCGATCGATGGCTGTTAACTAAACCCGATGGAGCGATTCCTTCGCTACTGCTGCTAACTGAAGCCGATCGATTGGATGAACAGTGAGCAT
>NC_041393.1:589528877-589612805 GCF_002162155.2 Triticum dicoccoides
TGGATGAACAGGAACCCGTGGTGTGGAGGGCTGGATGAACAGTAGACGGTGGAGGGGTGGCCGTGGACGGGTGGTTGAACAGGACCCCGTGGTGTGGAGGGCTGGATGAACTGTAGACGGTGGAGGGGTGCCCATGGAGGGGTGGTTGAAAAGTAGCCGGTGGAGTAGCGCGCGGTGGAGGCTAGATGAACAGGAGCCCGTGGAGGCTGGAGGAGGTCGACGGTAGCCCGTGGAGGCTGGAGGAGGTCGACGGTGGAGATGAACAGTATCCCGTGGAGTCCCGTTTTGCGGTACGCCACACCCCTCCCCCCCGTTTCGACCATAGCACTCCAACACAAGTCCGTTTCATCCGTTTTGCGGTACACCACACCCCTCCCGATCAACAGGACCCCCGTTTCGACCGTAGGAGGTCCATTTCGTCCGTTTTGCGGTACGCCACACCCCTCCCGATGAACAGGACCCCCGTTTCGACCGTAGGAGGTCCGTTTCCTCCGTTTTGTGGTACGCCAGGCCCCTCCCGATCAACAGGACCCCGTTTCGAACGTGGCCGGTCGAACACAAGGTTGTTTCCTCCGTTGTGCGGTATGCCAGGCCTCATTTCCATCGCCTGTTCCGTCCAAGCCCTCCCGATGAACACGACCACGCATTCCGTTCCGACCCAGCTGGTTGGCTCCCCATGAACACGACGACGACGCTGTTTCTCCGTTCCGACCCAGCCATGTACGTATGCACGATAGGCGTTAGAGACCCTGCCCGTATGTACGTACGTGGCCGTATTTTCTTTCTTGCACCCTCGCCGCTGTACGTACGTGTACATGCTATGTGCGCGCCTCTACTACGACACGTGCGCGCCTCTACATCCACCAGTATATATGTACGTACATGTTTGCGACCAGAATGACAATGCTACGTACGCTTCGACCAGGTCGGTCCCAACTGTCAGGCACTTCCTTGTGTGCGAGGATGTAGCTGGTGGGTCCCAGCAGTCAGGGGGGCGAATCCTTTTTTCTGCCCGGACGCACTTCCTTGCGTGCGAAGGTGTAGCTGGTGGGTCCCAGCAGTCAGGGGAAACGTTTTCTTCGCTAAATACGGTGGCCCGTCCGGTGGGTCCCCGCTGTAGTGGACCCAGCTGTCAGCCTCTCCACGTACAGTCCATGTCTGATGGAAGCCATTCCTTGACCACGTTGACCACGCCACGCCGAGAGCACCAGGGCGGTGGACGACGGCGAGGCCTAGGAAGGGGACGACGTGGAGCCGGGGAAGATGCGGCAGTGGATGCCCACGCGTAGAGGAGTATGAGGGTTCACTTGTTCGGCTGTGGTGTGAGGCTGTCGTCGCCGCAGAATAACAGGGGGTTTCGTTGCGTAGAGGGATGGCCTAACCAGCGGTGGGAGTAGTACGGGCGGTGAGCCTCCGTGGCATCACAGCCGGCCACGGGCGGCAGGAGCAAGCGGCACGACCGGGGCTGCTTTGGGCGGCTGGAGCAAGAAGACCAGAGGTTGAAGAAGCACTACGACCGTTGGATGGACATCGTAGGGTCACTGGAGCTAGAATCGTTCATATATTGACTAAAGTTGACAAAGGCCTCCGTCCCAGTCAACTTAGTAGGCCCACAAGTCAGCCTCCCACCAAGGTCGGTCCCAACTGTCAGGCACTTCCTTGTGTGCGAGGATGTAGCTGGTGGGTCCCAGCAGTCAGGGGGGCGAATCCTTTTTTTTGCCCGGACGCACTTCCTTGCGTGCGAAGGTGTAGCTGGTGGGTCCCAGCAGTCAGGGGAAACGTTTTCTTCGCTAAATACGGTGGCCCGTCCGGTGGGTCCCCGCTGTCGTGGACCCAGCTGTCAGCCTCTCCACGTACAGTCCACGTCCGATGGAAGCCATTCCTTGACCACGTTGACCACGCCACACCGAGAGCACCAGGGCGGTGGACGACGGCGAGGCCTAGGAAGGGGACGACGTGGAGCCGGGGAAGATGCGGCAGTGGATGCCTACGCGTAGAGGAGTATGAGGGTTCACTCGTTCGGCTGTGGTGTGAGGCTGCCGTCGCCGCAGAATAACAGGGGGTGTCGGTGCGTAGAGGGATGGCCTAACCAGCGGTGGGAGTAGTACGGGCGGTGAGCCTCCGCGGCATCACAGCCGGCCACGGGCGGCAGGAGCAGGCGGCACGACCGGGGCTGCTTAGGGCGGCTGGAGCAAGAAGACCAGAGGTTGAAGAAGCACTACGACCGTTGGATGGACATCGTAGGGTCACTGGAGCTCGAATCGTTCATATATTGACTAAAGTTGACAAAGGCCTCCGTCCCAGTCAACTTAGTAGGCCCACAAGTCAGCCTCCCACCAAGGTTGGTCCCAGCTAGCAAGGGGGTATTCATTTTTTTGTGCGTAATAAGGAGGCACTTCCGGTGGGTTAGAGCTGACAGCGGGGGGGGGGGCGTTTTTTTCCCGAAATACGGGGGCCCGTCCTGTGGGTCCAAGCAGTCAGGGGGAAACATTTTTTTCGCGAAATACTGGTGACCCGTCCGGTGGGTCCCTGCTGTCAGGTGGAGGAATAATTATTTTCCACGTAATAAGGAGGCACTTACTTGCGGCTGCCGTGGACCCAGCTGTCAGCCTCTCCACATATAGTACTCTTCCGATGAAAGTCGGTCGTTGACCACATTGACCACACCACGCCGAGAGCACCACAGCGGTGGACGACGGCGAGCCTTGGAAGGGGACGACGGGGAGCCGGGGAAGACGCGGCAGTGGAAGCCCACGCGGAGAGGAGTACGAGGGTTCGCTGGTTCGGCTGCGGTGTGAGGCTGCCATCGCCGCAGGGCCTGGCCAGCGGTGGGAATAGTAGGGGGCGGTGAGGCCTCCGCGGCAGCACAGCCGGCCACGGGAGGCAGGAGCATGCGGCACAACCGGCGCTGCTTTGGGCGGCTGGAGCAAGAACACCAGAGGTTGAAGAAGCACTACGACCGTTGGATGGCCATCGTACGGTCACTAGAGCTAGAATCGTTCATATTGACTAAAGTTGACAAAGGCCCCCGTGCCAGTCAACTTAGTAGGCCGACAAGTCAGTGTCCCACCATGGTGGGTCCCAGCTAGCAGGGGGGTATTCATTTTTTTGTGCGTAACAAGGAGGCACTTCCGGTGGGTCCGAGCTGACAGCGCGGGGACCGTTTTTTCGCGAAATACGTTGGCCCGTCCGGTGGGTCCCAGCAGTCAGGGGGGAAATGTTTTTTTCGCGAAATAAGGTGGCCCGTCTGGTGGGTCCCTGTTGTCAGCTGGAGGAATAATTATTTTGCGCGTAATAAGGAGGCACTTCCTTGTGGCCGCCTGGACCCAGCTGTCAGCCTCTCCACGTACAGTACTCTTTCGATGGAAGTCAGTCGTCGACCACGTTGAGCACGCCGCGCCGAGAGCACGAGGGCGGTGGTCTGGACGACGGCGAGGCCTAGGAAGGGGACGACGCGGAGCCGGGGAAGATGCAGCAGCGGTAGCCCGCGCGGGGAGGAGTACGAGGGTTCACTTGTTCGGCTGCGGTGTGAGGCTGCCGTCGCCGCAGAATAACAAGGGTGTGGGTGAGTAGAGGGATTGCCTGGCTAGCGGTGGGAGTAGTATGGGGTGGTGAGGCCTCCGCGGCATCACAGCCGGCCACGGGAGGCAGGAGCACGCGACACGACCGGCGCTGCTTTGGACGGCTGGAGCAAGAAGACCAGAGGTTAAAGAAGCACTGCAGCTAGAATCGTTTATATTGACTAAGTTGACAAAGACGTTGGTACACGTCAACCTAGTAGGCCCACAGTTCGGATTTGGCCGAGAACATATAGCCCATTTGCGATTTGTAAGAATGTACAGCCCATTTTTCAATTCTAGTGGAATTTACTACAGCCCATTTACGGGTTTGTTAAAAGTACAACCCAACTTCTAGGTAGGACAACGATTAATAATTTCAAACAACCGCTCAAAACAGAATTCAAAAAAAAATTCCCACATTTTGATGGGATCCGAAATATTTTTATCCGAAATTTCTAGTCAGGTTAAATATAATTTCAAAGTAAAGTTGTATCACATTAAAATCCAGCAAAATATTGCGCGCGCAACAAGTAATGAAATTAAAATTTCCAAATTCGAAAAATAATATATTTTTCAAACTAATTACGTGTTTGGTGCATAGTAATTGCCCAGTTATTATACTTACATCCCATTTATTATTTCTTAAAGTCCAGTTTCTTGTTAAGCCTAATGCATACCTCCTAGGAAACTTTGCAGCCTAGTGGGGCGGATAACAAGTTGACCCGGATATTGTGTACAACTGTCGGCCCAGTTGCATTGCTGATGTTGAAAAAAAGGCCTGTGTAGTACAGTACAACCTAACATGGTTACTCAGCCCACATTCAGGGACGCCGGAAAGGCCCAAACAAGGCTTCTGTACAACTTAAGAAAAAAGTTAGATTACAGTGGAACCTAATTAAAAGCTGTCACAAGCAAATAAATAATTCAACAGGTCCCACTTGTACATATGCGTGTGTGTGTGTGTGTGTGTGTGCGAGTGTGTGTGTGTGTGAGATAGAGAGAGAGATCCATCGGTCGATGCTCGTAAATACATCTTTCAGCCATATGCATTGCTGATGCTCAGTAAAAACTTATATAGTTGACACAATCATATAGAACAGCATAGCACACTTAACTTGCATAGAAAAATTTCACGCAGGCGGCACAATCAGGATGGAAGCAGTGGATCGCTACGGGAATGGCTATGTTGAAACCAACGAAGTCGTACATAACGGTTCATCGTCTTTATAAATGACGGGGAAATATCTTGAATGTTGTGCAAAGAAAACAGAGAGACAACACAATAAGTTCTGCTAGCACATTAAGTTGACGTACAACCCTTTCTAAAAAAAAGTTCAGGTACAATATTAGAACATGTCACAATCAAATGTACTGGCATATCAGTGCTTCAGACCCATAGCTCGGATTTAACTCGTACTATCTGACAAGATTCAGTTCTTACCTCAAATTAGAGCACATCTAGGCAGCCAGCCCTGCCTCTTCTCCCAAAGAAGCAGTGGCCTCCGCCGTGCGATGGAGTAGGCCCTGTGCCATCCATCGTTCCGAGCAACACGGGGAAAGTCTGACGTTGACTCCTGTAATGGACGTTGTCGATGGACCCTGGCACCAGCGGGGGCGGCAGGACTTCGATTGATGGATTGACCACTTCTACAACATGCACGAACACTTGATATAGGTACATCCCTAACGTGGTCCGCGGCGGCCTTGGTGGCGACGAATAGTACAACCCCGGTTCCTGCACCGGTATCTCAACACCAATCACCTTCGGTATGGTGGACGGCTTCTTCATCCATGCCATAACCGTCAGAGCCCAGCTGTCTGGAGGAACAAACATACTTATGAGCTCACCTCCAAGGTCGTTGATAAGCTTGTTCATGGACTCACTGTTCCAAGAACGTCGAGGCATGCCGTGGAAGGTAAGCTTTGTTAAAAACTCAAGCTCAGAGGGCACCGAGCCCCATCCTGGGTGCCACCGATAAAAGCTCACCAGCGCGCCATCGCAGAACAAACGCCGGGAAGATTCGAACACACGACTGCAGCCGAAAGTTGTTCGGAACCTGACGAAGAAATCAGCCGGTGGCGGACAGACTTTGATGAGCAAGTCACTTATTTGGATGTCGTGCGCAATGCCAAGAGCTTTGACAAGGTCATCCGGCAAGACGGGAGGCCGATCGCCGTTGATGGTTACTGAGGGAGTCCTGGACTAGGGGGTGTCCGGACAGCCGGACTATCATCGTCAGCCGGACTCCAAGACTATGAAGATACAAGATTGAAGACTTCGTCCCGTGTCCGGATGGGACTTTCCTTGGCGTGGAAGGCAAGCTTGGCGATACGGATATGTAGATCTCCTATCATTCTAACCGACTCTGTGTAACCCTAGCCCTCTCCGGTGTCTATATAAACCGGAAGGTTTTAGTCTGTAGGACATACAACCATTACAACAATCATACCATAGGCTAGCTTCTAGGGTTTAGCCTCCTTGATCCCGTGGTAGATCCACTCTTGTACTACCCATATCATCAATATCAATCAAGCAGGAGTAGGGTTTTACCTCCATCGAAAGGGCCCGAACCTAGGTAAAAACATCGTGTCCCCTGTCTCCTGTTACCATCCACCTAGACGCACAGTTCGGGACCCCCTACCCGAGATCCGCCGGTTTTGACACCGACATTGGTGCTTTCATTGAGAGTTCCTCTGTGTCGTCACCGATAGGCTTGATGGCTTCTTCAATCAACAACAACGTTGTCCAGGGTGAGACTTTTCTCCCCAGATAGATCTTCGTGTTCGGCGGCTTCGCACTGCGGGCCAATTCACTTGGCCATCTGGAGAAGATCGAAAGCTACGCCCCTGGCCATCAGGTCAGGTTTGGAAGCCTAGACTTCATAGCTGACATCGGCGGGGACTTGATCTTCGATGGAGTCGAGCCACAGCCTAGCATGCCGCACTGTCACGATGGGCATGATCTAGCTCTGCCCCTGGACAGTACCCTGGAGGCCGCACACAAGTCCGCTCTGACCCATAGTTCGGAGCCTACCGCGCAGATCGAGGACAGGTGGCTGGACACCGCCTCGGGAGCTGCAACTTCCACGGCGATGGAGCCGAATATTGACCTTGTCCCTTATAAAGCTCGTGACTCCGAGGCGCCGGACTCCTCGCCGGACTCCGAACCTCCTGCGCCCCCGCCAATCGAATCCGATTGGGCGCCGATCATGGAGTTCACCGTCGCGGACATCTTTCAGCACTCACCCTTTGGCGACATCCAAAATTTGCTAAAACATCTCTCGTTATCAGGAGAACCCTGGCCGGGTTGCGGTCAGGATGGTTTGGATGCGGACGACGAAGAAATTCAAACCCCACCCACCACCCACTGTGTAGCCACTGTCGACGATCTAACCGACATGCTAGACTATGACTCCGAAGACATCGACGATATGGACGATGATGCTGGAGACGATCAAGAACCAGCGCCTACAGGGCACTGGAAGACCACCTCGTCATATGACATATACAAGGTGGACACCACAAAGGATGGGGACGGCGAAGAAGTAGCGGAGGCAGATTCCTCTAAGAAACAGCCCAAGCGCCGACGTCAGCGGCGCCGCTCTAAATCCCGCCACGGCAAGAACGGAGATTCCGGCACCGGAGATAATAACACCCCAAAGAGTGCCGAAGACAACCCCCTCCAGCAAGATTCAGCATAGGAGGAGGGAGTAGCCAACCCTCAGGAGAGAGCGGCAGACGAGGAGGACGAAAATTACATGCCTCCCTCCGAAGACGAGGCAAGCCTCAATGACGACGAATTCATCGTGCCCAAGGATCTCGTCGAACAAGAGCATTTTAAACGCATGCTAATGGCCACGGCGAACAGCCTAAAGAAAAAGCAGCAACGGCTTCAAGCTGATCAAGACTTGCTGGCCGACAGATGGACCGAGGTCCTCGCGGCCGAAGAGTATGAACTCGAACGCCCCTCCAAAAGCTACCCAAAATGCAAGTTGCTCCCCCGACTATTGGAGGAAGCATACAAACCTTCATCACCAGCGCACAATACGGCAGACCGACCACCCCGTGGTCGCGACAGAGAGGCATCTAGGCCCTCCATCAGGACCGTACCCCGGCACCGCTCGAAAAGTACGAAGCCACGGGGGAATGCACCGGACTTGCGGGATATATTGGAGGACAAGGCAAGACAATCCAGATCTATCTACGGATCACGTGGGCGCCCCACGACCCACGACGACCACTGTCGCACCGGATACAACAACTCCGGCCGGGCCGAACATAGCAGACAACGCTCTCTTGAGCTACGTCGTGATATTGCTCAATATAGAGGCGCCGCACACCCACTATGCTTCACAGACGAAGTAATGGATCATCAAATTCCTGAAGGGTTTAAACCCGTGAACATTGAATCCTACGATGGCACAACAGACCCCGCGGTTTGGATCGACGATTATCTCCTTCACATCCATATGGCCCGCGACGATGATCTCCACGCCATCAAGTACCTCCCACTCAAGCTTAAAGGACCAGCTCGGCATTGGCTTAACAGCTTGCCAGCAGAGTCAATTGGGTGTTGGGCGGACCTGGAAGCCGCATTCCTCGACAATTTCCAGGGAAAATATGTGCGACCACCAGATGCCGATGACCTAAGCCACATAATCCAGCAGCCAGACGAATCGGCCAGACAATTCTGGACACAGTTCTTAACAAAGAAAAATCAAATTGTTGACTGTCCGGATGCAGAGGCCCTCACAGCCTTCAAACATAACATCCGCGATGAATGGCTGGCCCGGCACCTAGAACAGGAAAAGCCGAAATCCATGGCAGCCCTCACATCACTCATGACCCGCTTCTGTGCGGGAGAGGACAGCTGGCTAGCTCGCAGCAACAACCTCAGCAAAAATGCTGGCAGTCCGGATACTAAGGACCACAATGGCAGGTCGCGTCGAAACAAAAACAAACGCCGCGTTAACGGCGATAACAATGAGGATACGGCAGTCAACGCTGGATTCAGAGGCTCTAAACCCGGTCAGCGGAAGAAGCCATTCAAAAGAACCACTCCGGGTCCATCCAATTTGGACTGAATACTCGACCGCTCTTGCCAGATACACGGCACCCCCGAAAAGCCAGCTAACCACACCAACAGAGATTGTTGGGTATTCAAGCAGGCAGGCAAGTTAATCGCCGAAAACAATGACAAGGGGCTGCATAGCGACGACGAGGAGGAGACCCGGCCACCGAACAGTAGAGGACAGAAGGGTTTCCCCCCACAAGTGCGGACGGTAAATATGATATACGCAACCCACATACCCAAGAGGGAGCGGAAGCGTGCACTTCGGGACGTATATGCGATGGAGCCAGTCGCCCGAAGTTCAATCCATGGTCCTCTTGCCTGATTACTTTTGATCGAAGGGACCACCCCACCAGTATCCGCCATGGCGGATTTTCCGCATTGGTTTTAGACCCAATCATCGATGGATTTCACCTCACTAGAGTCCTCATGGACGGCGGCAGCAGCCTGAACCTGCTTTATCAGGATACAGTGCGCAAGATGGGCATAGACCCCTCAAGGATTAAACCTACAAAGACGACCTTCAAAGGCGTCACACCAGGTGTCGTGGCCAATTGTACAGGCTCGGTCACGCTGGAAGTGGTCTTCGGATCCCCGGATAATTTCCGAAGAGAGGAGTTAATCTTCGACATAGTCCCGTTCCGCAGTGGCTATCACGCCCTGCTCGGACGAACCGCATTTGCAAAGTTCAACGCGGTGCCGCATTATGCATACCTCAAGCTCAAGATGCCAGGCCCTCGCAGAGACATCACGGTCAACGGAAACACTGAACGCTCCCTCCGAACGGAGGAACACACAGCGGCTCTCGCGGCAGAAGTACAGAGCAGCCTCTTAAGGCAATTTTCGAGTCCGGCCATTAAAAGACCGGACATGATTAAACGCGCCCGGAGTAACATACAACCAGACCCCCTGGCCCGTTCCAAGCACGCGTAGCAATGCGGCCCCAACCCCAGCCCTAGCATGATTGCAAGACCAGCTTTTCACGTACATCATTACGCTCTGGAGATACCTTGGGCATAGGGGGAGGGGCACGACCACGACAGGCCCAGAGTGTGGCTCAACCACACCAGGGGCTCCTAAGTGTGTCGGTCTTTTTCTTTTCCTTTTTTTATTTTTATCCACAGGACTCCGTTTACAAGAGGCCCTGTCCGGCAGTAGATCTGCCAAACTCACGATGCAACAGCCAGGGAGGAACAAGGGCTACGACGAACACTCAGGTGGTCTCCATTACGAGCATTAAATCTGTTTATTACACCATTCCGCAGCCCACCCCTGGAGGGGGACATGTTTAAAATAGTCCACTCCCTTGCTTACCGCACTATTTGTATCGTTCTGCACTCATGGCAGAATTCCTTGAATAAACAATGCATTACTTTTTCGCTTATAATTGCATTCCTTTATTTATATATATGTTCATTTATGACATCTTGCATCCGTACAATTTGGTACGGCCGAATACACCAGGAGCTTATGATCCCCGCATTATGGTGTGAAGTCCGAACACTTTCACAAGTGCGGCACCCCGAACTTATAGCACTATATGCATCGGCTCCGAATCATGTCTTGGGGTCAATAGTTGGGTTTGCCCAGCTCCCATGTTTTGGTACCTTACGTTCCGTTCCGTCGGCTAAGGTAGCACTGGGAGAACCACTGCGATTGCGCCCCGGTTGAGCTGGGCGAGCGCCTCAGTGGAGAAAGCTAAAACTGACTGTCATGATAAGGCGAGAGCTGGTCGCTGTTCGAGAGGTCTTTTCGAGTCCTTAAAGACTTATGCTGCTTAGAGCGAGGAACCGGCTGTGTCCGGCCAAGGCGTGGATAGCGCCCCGAATTCGGTCTTCCGAACACTAGGGGCTTCGCCGAAATTTAAAATTATAGAATTATATGGCTAAGTGAGAGTGTTCAAGCATTATATGTCCGGTTGCCTTGTTCGTTGTGTTGAGCACCTCCCTAGATGGACCCAAAAATGGGAACAAGAGCGCTCAAGTTTATCCCGAACACCCCAGCACTCGTGGCATGGGGGCTGAAGCCGACGACTTGCCATCTCTCAGATTTGATAAACGGCCGCACAGAAGGTAATATTTTAAATTAACAAGCGTTGCTTAGCGCATATGAACAAAGTTTTCAGCGCACGGGATAACCCATTGCGAGTCTACTCAAGAATTACATCTCTGGGGCACTCATCCGCAATCTTGCGGGCACCCTTCAGGACAGTCTTATAGTACATTTTGGGCGTACGATACTCCTTCCCCGCCGGCGGCGCGTCCGTCAGAAGCCTCTCAGCATCCAGCCTGCCCCAGTGCACCTTTGCGCGGGCAAGGGCCAAACGGGCACCTTCAATGCAGGCGGAGCGCTTGATGACCTCCACCCAAGGGCACGCATCCACCAGCCGGCGCACGAGGCCGAAGTAGCTCCCAGGCATGGCCTCTCCAGGACACAGCCGGACTATGAGGCCCTTCATGGCCTGCTCGGCTACCTTGTGGAGCTCGACCAGCTGCTTTAGCTGATCGCTAGGGGGCACCGGATGTTCGGCCTCAGCGTACTGAGACCAGAAGACCTTCTCCGTTGAGCTCCCCTCCTCGGCTCGGTAGAATACGGCGGCATCGGACACGCTGCGAGGCAGATCTGCAAATGCCCCTGGAGAGCTCCGAATTCGGGTAAGTAACAGGTAATTTACATTCACATGCTTGCTTTGCATGAAAAATGCCTTACCCGCCGCTATCTTCTTCATCGCCTCAATCTCCTGGAGGGACTTATGGGCCTCGGCATTGGCGGCTTTGGCACTTTCAAGAGCCGAGGCAAGCTCGGACTCTCGAGTCTTCGAGTTGCGCTCCAAACTCTCATGCTTTTCCATGAGAGCCTGGAGCTCTTGCCGCACCTCCGCCACCCGCGCCTCCTGCTGCTCTCGCTCCGCCCATTCCGCGGCCGCATTGCGTTCGGCCGCGGACACGGCCTCCTTCAGGGTCGCCACCTCGTTCGTGGCCCCTACAGTACCCACGTTATCCTTGTTATTTCTATTGCAACCAAAATCCTTTTCTGTAAGGTACAAATTTCAAAGTGGTGTTACTCACCTTCTTTGTCCTCGAGCTGCTTCTTGGCAAGGCCGAGCTCTCGCTCGGACCGCTCGGGGTCCTGCTTCAAAGCACCGACCTCCGCAGTCAGTGCGGCAGAGGTCAGCAGCGCAGCCTGCAAACCCATATTGACATAATTTTTAGCACTCCTGCGTATATCTTTTTTAGATCCTCAGTCCGGTTTTTCTTTCCGAACACCGAACCGAGCATCAGGGTACTGTCTATACGGTATCACATTACATATTTTAAACTTCTTACCTCAAAGCCTGTTAGAAGGCTACTGCAAGCTTCGGTCAGCCCGCTCTTGGCGAGCTGAACCTTTTGAATCACCGCACTCATGATAGTGCGGTGCTCTTCCTCGATGGAAGCTCCGTTGAGCACCTCCAACAAGTTGTCCGGCGCCTCCGGTTGGACGGAGGCTGCCGGTGTCACGGTCTTGCCCTTATTGCGAAGGGGTCGCCTGCCAGACTCCGGAACCACTGCTGGTTCCGGTGCGGAGTCCGGTGCAAAGTCCGAGAGGTTGCCTTGTGGCACCTCCGGAGCCTCCCCCTCCTGGTGGGTCCCCCCTGGGATCCCAGCTCGGCGTCCTCAGCATCGCGAGGGGTGGAGGCAGTCGGAATGGAATCTACATCCGACGGGGCCAAGGACCCGCTGGATGAAGCGGGAAGATCCTCCTCGGCTGGGCTACAGATAGTATGCGGCATTAGAAGGACACTACGTGGCACGAAAAAGGAACTACAAATCACTCAGGAGTCCGGATACTTACGATCTTGCCAGGGGCTTGGCCCTTGAGGAACACTCCTTGTCGCCGTCATTGGCGTTGGCGGAGCTGTCCGGGGGAAGGGTCCTTCCCCTCTTGGACCCTTCGGCCTCCCCCGTTGGGGAAGCCTTCCTTTTCCTCTCTCCCCCCTTCGGGGGAGAGTCCTCTTTCTCCTCCTCGTCTTCGGGGGAGGAGTCCGCCTCGGAGCCATCGGACGATGAGTCCGATATCACCTGGCGTCGGGAACTTCTTCGAGTTCCCGTGGCCTTCTTCTTGGCCTTCTTCTCTGGCACCACATAAAGTGCCGGGACTAGCAGCACCGTTAAACGGGCATCCGCTGGTTCTTCGGGCAGGGGAGCCGGACAGTCTACCTGTCCGGACGTCCTCTGCCAGTCCTGTCAAAGGCATTGGGAGTTTTAAATCCCGCATAGAGTCAAACTATGAAAGAAAATAAATGTCCCATAGAGGATAACAAAGCTTACCTCGCCGGCCGGGCGCTTGGTGCTGAATCCGCGGTCTTCCGTCGCGGATGCGGGGCTTCTCCGCCCTTGAACAGCACCCTCCAGGCAGCTTCGTACGTCGTGTCGAAGAGCCTGCTCAGGGTCCGGTGCTGTGCCGGATCGAACTCGCACAAATTGAAGGCCCGCTGTTGGCAGGGGAGGATCCGGCGGACGAGCATGACCTGGATCACATTGACAAGCCTAAGCTTCTTGTTCACCAAGGTCTGGAGACAGGACTGGAGTCCTGTCAGCTCCTCCGAACTGCCCCATAGCAAGCCCTTCTCTTTCCAGGAGGTGAGCTGCATGGGGATACCAGATCTGAACTCGGGGGCCGCTGCCCATTTAGGATCACGCGGCTCGGTGATGTCGAACCACCCCGATTGCCATCCCTTGATGGACTCCACAAAGGCCCCCTTGAGCCAGATGACGTTGGGCATTTTGCCCACCATGGCGCCTCCGCACTCCGCTTGGACGCCCTTCACATCCTTTGGCTTGACATTGAAGGTCTTGAGCCACAAGCCGAAGTGGGGCTGGATGCAAAGGAAGGCCTCGCACACGACGATAAACGCCGAGATGTTGAGGATGAAGTTCGGCGCGAGATCGTGGAAGTCCAGGCCGTAGTAGTACATGAGCCCCCGGACGAAGGGATGAAGTGGGAAGCCCAGTCCGCGTAGGAAGTGGGGAAGAAATACGACCCTCTCATGGGGCCTGGGGGTGGGGATGATCTGCCCCTCGTCGGGCAACCGGTGCGCGATGTCACTGGAAAGGTATCCGGCACTGCGCAGCTTTTTGATGTGCCCCTGCGTAACGGAGGAGGCCAACCACTTGCCTCCCGCTCCGGACATGGCTGGAGAAGGTCGAGGCGAGATGTGCGGGCTTGGGCGCTGGAGCTCGAGTGCGCGGAGATGGATAAGCAAAGGAGGAAGAAGGCGTAGGTAAAAAGGTGGATCCTTATCCCCTTATATATGGGCGGACAAAGACTATGCGTCCCCACCGGCCTGGTAAAACTCACTTATCTCCCAAGCGCCACCAGCAATGGCGCGGTTGGGTTACCCACGTCCGTATTGATGGGAATTCCGGAATAAGGGGAACACGATCTCTGCTTCGACAAGACGTGCCAAGGAAACTGCTTCGCTAAACGCGCTGAGGTGGTATAATAAAAAATGATTCAAGTAAAGGCTTGGTAGTGGTGTGACGTCATGCCACAAAATACGTCAGCAGATTGAACTTGTGTACATATTATTCTCTCTACGGTGGAATGTGGAATTTATTTTGCAGAGCCATCCTGGTGTTCACAATCTTCTATGAATTACTCAGAGGAGGAACCCGCCTTGCAATGCCGAACAATATGCGCGCCGGACTCATCGTCATTGAAGCCTGGTTTAGGGGCTACTGTGAGAGTCCTGGACTAGGGGGTGTCCGGACAGCCGGACTATCATCATCAGCCGGACTCCAAGACTATGAAGATACAAGATTGAAGACTTCGTCCCATGTCCGGATGGGACTTTCCTTGGCGTGGAAGGCAAGCTTGGCGATACGGATATGTAGATCTCCTACCATTGTAACCGACTCTGTGTAACCCTATCCCTCTCCGGTGTCTATATAAACCGGAGGGTTTTAGTCCGTAGGACATACAACCATTACAACAATCATACCATAGGCTAGCTTCTAGGGTTTCGCCTCCTTGATCTCGTGGTAGATCCACTCTTGTACTACCCATATCATCAATATCAATCAAGTAGGAGTTGGGTTTTACCTCCATCTAGAGGGCCCGAACCTGGGTAAAAACATCGTGTCCCTTGTCTCCTGTTACCATCCGCCTAGACGCACAGTTCGGGACCCCCTACCCGAGATCCACCGGTTTTGACACCGACAGTTACCATCAGCACTTTGCCTGCAAACTGGTCGTCAAGCGCCGCCATGCCACTATTGAGCGACAGCATGCAGCAACCGAAGGCAGGACGGACCTCAGGATCTCCCGCTCGGAGATCCGCGTTGATCGGCGACATGATAGTGCGCTTGAGTACAGGGAGTACAGGAGGGGGATTTGGGGGAACTGGAGTAGGAATCGAGATTCTAGTGGTGGGGGAGGGGCGGGAGACTGGGGATGAAAAGGTAGCATGAATTTCGAGCACGCGCCAATATGCTCTCGGCGCACAAGCGCACGAAAACACCGGTGGCGCCCATATGTCGGCCTAAGAGTCCTTATTCTTTCTTTTTTGGAGAGCCCGGCCTTTTTTCAGGATCTTTTGAGAGCCCGGCCCGAGAGTCATAATTGACCTGTTTGGCATTGCGTTACTACTCGGCCCATATTCAACGACACCTCACTGGCCCAAACAAGTGTACATCATCAAAGAGACAGTGAGCTCAAATTATATAACTTGAAAAAAGGAGATATACTCTGAACACTGGAGAATGGTGATGCCCTCATTTAGCCCACCAGTAGTTCGAGACAATAAACATTTCAAAACAACGATATATACAACATTCAAACACTGACTAGTGACTACTACTGACATAAACAACAAGACATGATAGTTCATAAGAAGTCTTGCTACACCACTGTCGGTGTCAAAACCGGCGGATCTCGGGTAGGGGGTCCCGAACTGTGCGTCTAGGCGGATGGTAACAGGAGACGAGGGACACGATGTTTTACCCAGGTTCGGGCCCTCTTGATGGAGGTAAAACCCTACATCCTGCTTGATTAATATTGATGATATGGGTAGTACAAGAGTGGATCTACCACGAGATCAAGGAGGCTAAACCCTACAAGCTAGCCTATGGTATGATTGTTGTAATGGAGGTTATGTCCTACGGACTAAAGCCCTCCAGTTTATATAGACACCGGAGAGGGCTAGGGTTGCACAGAGTCGGTTACAATGATAGGAGATCTACATATCCGTATCGCCAAGCTTGCCTTCCAAGCCAAGGAAAGTCCCATCCGGACACGGGACGGAGTTTTCAATCTTGTATCTTCGTAGTCTTGGAGTCCGGCGGACAATGATAGTCCGGTTGTCCGGACACCCCCTAATCCAGGACTCCCTCAGTAGCCCCTGAACCTGGCTTCAATGACAATGAGTCCGACGCGCATAATGTTCGGCATTGCAAGGCGGGTTCCTCCCTTAAATAATCCAGAGAAGATCATGAACACTAGGATAGTGTCCGGCCCTGTAAAATAAATTCCACATTCCACCATGAAGAGAATAAAATGTACACAAGTTCAATCCGCTGACGTATTTTGCGGCATGACATCACACCACTACCAAGCCTTTACTTGAATCGTTTTTTTATTATACTGCCTCAGCGCGTTTAGCGAAGCGGTTTCCTTGGCACGTCTTGTCGAAGCAGAGATCATGTTCCCCTTATTCCGGGATTCTCATCAATATGGACGTGGGTAACCCAACCGCGCTCGTCGCCACGCCTCCTCTATCGAAGGCGAGTCCCGAACGGTCATGGAGACGGCTCTTGGTATTCCCCCTCGTTATAATAGGACCAAGGCTCGTTTCTTTTCTTTAATCTTCCACCGAATCTTCTCCTCGCTCCAAGTTCCAACACCCAGAGCCCCAGATTCGAGCGCTTCGGGACTTCAACAATGTCCGGCTCCGACCTTCAGGGCCGGTGGATGCCCTCCTCCGTTACGGAGGAGGACGTGCTAAAGCTGCGAGAAGCCAAGTACCTGTCCTACGAGATTTCGCACAGGTTTCCCGCCGAAGGGCAGGCCATCCCCACCCCCGAGCCCGGTGAGTATGTCGTCTTTGTATCCCACCTCCGTCGGGGTTTAGGCTTCCCGACGGATCCTTTTGTGAGAGGGCTCATGTTTTACTATGGGTTGGAATTCCACGACTTGGCTCCAGAGTCCATCCTCCAAATCTCCGCATTCATCGTCGTCTGCGAAGCCTTCCTCCGCGTCACCCCCCACTTCGGCCTGTGGCTGAAGACCTTCAATATGGAGTCGAAGATGATCGGGGGGCGTCAAGCAGAGTGCGGCGGGGCGGCCATAAGCAGGAGGGCCGATGCCCCGTGGCCCGAGGGCTCCTTCCAAGAGGAGCTCGGCTTGTGGCAACAGGAGTGGTTCTATATCACCGCTCCAAAGGGCAGCAGGCATAAGCCGCCGCCTCCATTCCGCTCGGGACCTCCACGACGGTTGATGTCGTGGGTCAACCAAGGGCTCAATTGGGGGCCATCAAAAGACGTGCCCCTATTGCAGGGCCGGATTCGAGACCTCCAGGCGAGGGAGGTCGATCTGGTCGTGGTGATGCAGGTTATGCTGATTAGGCGTCTCCTGCCCTGCAAACGCCGTCCTCTCCAGCTATGGGAGTTTAATCCGGAGGGACCACGGATTCTCCAACACTTCATGGGTACGACACCCGTGGAGATGTACAAGTTATTCTTCGGACCGCAGGCGGCGTGTCCGGAATTGACCGAGGATGCCGGCCTAAGTTGCAATCGCCCGGATACTCAAGTAAGTAGCTCAGTGTTCGGACGCACCATTTGTTTGCCTTTCTATAATTCGCCTTTTAACCCGTTATCCTTCAACAGGAGTGGACAGTGCAAGCAAAGCTGATACGGTGTCCGACCCCCCTCCCAGAGACCGCGCCGGAGCCCGTGCTGGTCAGAATGTTGGAGGTCGCGCCTTCAGAAGAAGGCGAAGGGGAAAATAGAGGAGCTATCACCTCGCCCAAGGGGGCGCTTGAAGAAGGGGGGATCGAGAATCCCTCCCTCCAGGGGGAGAAGAGGACCGCCTCCGAAGACCCGAAGGCCAAAGCCCCTAAGCAGGGGAAGAAATCTTCACCGGGGGGTCCTGTGTCCGGGGAGGTCCCGACCGCACAATCTTTTCTAAAGTATCAGCCCACCAGTGAGCCGTGAGTAGAAAAAGGGGAGTTCATTAATAAGAAACATCCCTATTTGTGCTTCTGAGGATAACCGAAATTTTTACCTTGTAGTTCGGATCTGCGACCTTCTCAGATGAGCTCGTCTTCAGGGGAACTTCGTCCGGAGATGATGGAGAGCGAGACGCCTCCGTCTGTTGCACCGTCAGATAGGGCGGACGAGCCTAATGTGTCGTCACGGAGGGTGTCCCCGAGCCCGGCAGAGCCGAAGAGTTCGGCGCCGACTAGTGTTTGGCCGGGGGAGCTGAAGGATCTGCTTGAGAGGGCGTCCATCTCAGAAGATCACCGTGCATTGATGAGCATGGTGATTGGAAGGATTTCGTCCGCCGAAAGCGGATTGCATAATGCCGTCAGGAGTTTGCTGGCGGGGTTTGAGGTACGTAAAAACGACGCACCTTTTTGACAGTTTGCACATGAAAGTGCGCCATGTATAGATAGTAGCCCCTGAGACTCGGTAGGTTGTCGAAAGCGACAGCGTGCCGAGGATCAAAATCGCAGGTATTGAGTGTCGCCTTTCCTATGCAGGTGGCGGATAGTCCGGGGGCTAGCCGACTGATGGAGTTGCTGAATTAATGCAGCAACTCGACTTGCGGATGCAGACATCGTGCTAGTCAACAAGCGACTTGACGAGTCGCAAGGTAAGTTGTCTCTCCGCAGTCACCTATTTAAGGGAGTCAAAGCCCACCTCTTACAATATTTATGCTTGACGCAGATGGTGCTGCTGCTATGGAGAGCCTTCGGGCAGAACTTGCTCAAGCCAAGGAGCAAGCCAGAAGGAGTGATGCGGCTGCCTCAAGGGCGGCCGAAGAGTTAGAAGCCGAAAGGGCTGCACACTACCGAAGCAGGGAAGAGATGGCCAAATTGGCCGTTAAATTGAAGGATGCTACCGACCGCAATGAGGCTCTTGAAAAGGAGCGCCTATCGGAGCGAGAAGACCTGGGGAAGGCCACCGCCGAGGCCAAGGATGCTCGTTCTGCAAGCCGGAGACATTGTGGCTGGCAAGCCTTTTCTGCTGCGTCGCCGGTTTACGGATCCAAATTATGCCCAGATTGGCCAGCTGTGGGGTCCAGAGGATCCATATATGGACTTAGCGGCAAGTGCGGTGGATGCCGTTGTGCACTTCCGGAGTCAGAAGGATCACAAGACGGAAGATCTGTTTTGGTCTCAATTCCATAGTTCGGATCGTTCACTTCCGCTGACCGATCGGTTGGGCAAATGGGCTGAGCTGAACAGGTTGTCTGGACTTGCCATGACGGATATCGTGACTCATGTCTGGCCAGAGAGGCCCAAGGTGACAAGCTATTTTTGCTTATTGCAGCAATTTCTTGGGGCGGTGCCGCATATCAAGGAGATGAAGCGGTCGGCCTGCATAGAAGGTGCACGGATGGCCCTTGCCCGTGTGAAGACACATCGGACAGAGATGGATGCCACCGCTGTTGCAACCCAGGGTTCGGATGAAAGCCGGTTACCCGCCGAGCACTATTTTGGGGAAGTTATGCGTGGTGCTCGTGTAATAGAGTCGCAGTGCACGAAAAATGCCACGTTCAAATGAACGTTGTATTTTGTAAAACAATGGTTATGATATAATCGCTTTTTATACTTGTGCGTTCCAAGTATTGAAATATCTCCTATGCGGCCGTTTATGTATACGTGTGTATAACCTGAAAGACGGCAGTCTTTGGCTTCAGCCCCCACGCACATGGTGCGGGGGTGTTCGCAAAAATAGCGCATTGTCACACTTAATCCGACGTCTCGGTCCTGTTGAGGAGGTGGTAGCGTAGCAAACGAGGCAACCGGACTATGATGCTTTATCACTTTCACTTAGCCATTGGAGTTCGAGGGTGGGGCTACGATATAGCCCCTGGGGGCACCGCGCTCTCCGAATTCAGGGCGCGTGTGTGCCTGACCGGGAAACGGTCCTTCGTCAAAGCGGGGGAATTCTAAACATTCCGGTGGTCGATCGAGTGGTTGACCAGTCTCTCGCTGTATCATGACAGTTAGTTTTCGGCTTTCTCTACTGAGGTGCTTCGCCCAGCCGAACTGGGGCACAATCGCAGTAGTTCTCCTGGTACCGCGTTAGCCGATGATACGGAACGTAAGGCAGCAAAACACAGGAGCCGGGCAAACCCAACATTTGACCAAAGACATGATTCGGAGTTGATGCATATAAGGCCTAACTCGAGACGCCGAACACTCCCTAAGGTGTTCGGTCTTTATAATAATGGGCAGAACAATGCCCTAAGCCCCTAGTGTCCAGGTACGGGCAAGGTCCTCTGATGCGGCCGATGCCAAAACGTCAGGCTCCACTCTGGTTATAATGAGAAACCAGGGGATTATAACAACAAGAGACAGTAAAAAAGGTTTATGCAGGGTCTTAATCTGAAAAGAATCCTTGTGACGGGTCCCTACTGCATGTCTGCGCCTGTGTCTCCGTTGTGCCGTTATCCTGGACGGGTGTGCACGTTGTTCATCTGTAAAAAGAGAGGAACTTAGTTTGAAAGGAAATCGTGCGAAAAAAAGTATATGAAAAATATTAATAAATAAGTAAAGCGGAGTCTATATTAGCTCATTGTTGCTTGTACGCACAGCCCCTTGTGAAGGGGTGTGCGGCTAGGGAGCCCCTAGCTTATTTATGCCGGACTCGTCTAGCCGTGTCCGGGGTCTTTAAATGACCCTCGTAATGAAATGATGCCATGTGGACCGGGCATTTTAAGTGTAAGTGACGCGTAATGTGGTATGGCATTGAAGCGGACAAAAGCTTCACGTCCCAATAGTGCTTGATAGCTACTTTTGAATGGGACGACATGAAAGATTAGTTTTTCGCGTCGGAAGTTGTTCGGTGACCCGAACACAACTTCTAGTAATAAGGAGCATGTGCACTTGGCGTAAGGGCCTGGCGTCACTCCTTTAAAGGAAGTGCGGCTATGTCGAATTTTAGTAAGGTCTATCCCCAACTTGCGGATTGTGTTTTGATATAGCAGGTTTGAATCGCTGCCTCCGTCCATCAGGACTTGTGTAAATTGTAGTCCGTCGATTATAGGATCCAATATCAGGGCAGTCCATCCTGCATTTCGAACGCTTCTGGAATAATCCAGGTGGTCGAAAGTGATTGGTTTTGATATCCAATCTCGAGGTTCTGCTGGGGTGGACCGTGCGAGACCCATTTCAGCGGGTGCCGCATTGCTTTTCCGTATTATCACATGAAGTGAGTTTACTGCTTTGACTTCTTGTGGGAAAGTCTTTTGTTTTCCGGTGCTCTGCTGGTGGGGTTTATCATCGTCCTCGCTTGATGCGTCGAGCCCCTTGTGTTCGGCGTTGAGTCGGCCAGACTGTTTGAAAACCCAACAATCTCGGTGAGTGTGGTTTGCAGGCCTTCCGGGGGTACTGTGGATTTGACATATCCGATCCAAAATTTTGTTTAAGTTGGATAGCTCATCACTGTTATCCTTAAGAGGCAGTGTTTTGTTGTTTGGCCGCGAGATTTTGAATCCGGCGTTAACCGCCGTGTTCTTTGGGCTTTTCTCTTTATTCCGGCGCTGATCTTTTCTGCGCCGTGATTTTCCGTTTCCATCTCTGATCTCGGATGTACATGGGTCGCTGGTGCTGCATCTTGCTAGCCAGCTATCTTCCCCCGCACAAAAGCGGGTCATGAGGCTTGTTAGCGCGGACATTGTCCTCGGCTTCTTTTGGCCGAGGTGTCTGGCGAGCCATTCGTCTCGGACGTTGTGTTTTAAAGGTGTTAAGGCTTCGGCGTCCGGACAGTCGACTATTTGGTTATTTTTAGTAAGGAACCTGTTCCAGAATTTGCGCGCTGACTCTCCGGGCTGTTGAGTTATATGACTTAGATCGTCTGCATCCGGAGGGCGGACATAAGTCCCTTGAAAATTTGCTCTAAACGCGTCCTCAAGTTCTTCCCAACTTCCAACAGTGTTTTCTGGGAGGCTTTTGAGCCAATGACGGGCTGGCCCTTTGAGCTTGAGGGGTAAATATTTTATGGTGTGGAGATCATCTCCTCTAGCCATGTGTATGTGTAGTATATAGTCCTCTATCCAGAATCCAGGGTCTGTTGTTCCGTCGTAAGCCTCTATGTTTATGGGTTTAAACCCTGCTGGGAATTCATGATCCAGCACCTTATTGGTGAAACATAGTGGGTGTGCGGCGCCCCTGTATTTGTGTGTACCGCTGTCTTCGAACACTTGACGTGTTGTGTTGCTTCCTAGGGCCCTCTTTTTTGGCCCGTAAATGGACCTGGCTGGGCCATCTGTTTTTCCAGGGTCATGAGTCGGCTTGTGTGCGGCGCCGCTTTAAGATTTTGGCCTATCATCTGGCCATCTATCCGGCCAGGCGGCCTCTTTGTTTTTTGACTGTGGGGGCTCTATGGCTTCCTCGTCAAATTCTGGCAGCAGCTTGCGCTTCGGGTAGCTCTTTGATTGATGGCCATTGCTGTATTTGTCTGCGGTTTTGAGCAATTTGCTCCACCTCATTCTGAGTATGTCATCCGCTGTTTTGAGCTTCCGTTTTTCCTTCTTCAAACTTCTTGCAGTGGCGACGAGTCTTTTCCGAAGATTTTTATTCTCCGGTGGTGTGTCTGGCGTGAGGTCGTCTGGACTGTTGGTTTCGCCGGGCATGGATTGATTATCCGACTTGTCCTGTTCGGATGGTTGTTTGGCTGCATGTTCGTCGTCCACTGGTTTGCCCTGCTCTATTGCTGGGTCATTAGGAGCACTGTTGTTGTCGAGCCGGGACTTAGGGCGGCGTCTGCGTCGCCGTTTTGGTTGTTTATCGGCGGGATTATCTTTTGCCGCGCCTCGTTGGTCCTCGTTATCGCTTCCTTTGGGGGTATCCACCATATATACATCATGTGTTGGGGTGGTCTTCTAGTGTCCTGTAGGCGCTGGTTCTTGATCGTCTCCGGCATCGTCGTCCATTCCGTCGATGTCTTCGGAGTCATAGTCTAGCATGTCTGTTAGATCGTCGACAGTGGCTACAAATTGGGTGGTGGGTGGGCTTTGAATTTCTTCGTCGTCCGCATCCCAACCATCCTGGCCATAATCCGGCCAGGGCTCTCCGAATAGCGAGAGATGCTTTAGCGAATTTAGAATGTCGCCAAAGGGCAAGTGCTGAAAGATGTCCGTAGCGGTGAACTCTATGATCGGCACCCAATCGGACTTGATTGGCAGGGGCGCAGGAGGTTCGGAGTCCGGAAGGGAGTCCGGCACCTCGGAGTCATGAGCTTTATAGGGGACAAGGTCAGTGTTCGGCTCCATCCGCGGAAGTTGCAGCCCCCGAGGCGGTGTCCAACCACCGATCCTCGATCTGGGCGATCGGCTCCGGACTGAGGGCCGGAGCGGATTCATGTGCGGCCACCAAGGCACTGTCCGGCGGCAGAGCTAAATCATGACCATCGCGACAGTGCGGCACGCTCGGCTGTGGCTCCAGTCCGTCGGAGATCAAGTCCCCGCGGATATCGGCTGTGAAGTTTAGGCTTCCAAATCTGACCTGACGGCCAGGGGCGTAGCTTTCGATCTGCTCCAGATGGCCAAGTGAATTGGCCCGCAGTGCGAAGCCGCCGAATATGAAGATCTGTCCGGGGACAAAAGTCTCACCCTAGACGGCGTTGTTGTTGATTGAAGAAGCCATCGAGCCAATCGGTGACGAAACAGAGGAACTCTCAATGAAAGCACCAATGTCGGTGTCAAAACCGGTGGATCTCGGGTAGGGGGTCCCGAACTGTGCGTCTAGGCGGATGGTAACAGGAGACGAGGGACACAATGTTTTACCCAGGTTCGGGCCCTCTTGATGGAGGTAAAACCCTACGTCCTACTTGATTAATATTGATGATATGGGTAGTACAAGAGTGGATCTACCACGAGATCAAGGAGGCTAAACCCTAGAAGCTAGCCTATGGTATGATTGTTGTAATGGAGGTTATGTCCTACGGACTAAAGCCCTCCGGTTTATATAGACACCGGAGAGGGCTAGGGTTACACAGAGTCGGTTACAATGGTAGGAGATCTACATATCCGTATCGCCAAGCTTGCCTTCCACGCCAAGGAAAGTCCCATCCGGACACGGGACGGAGTCTTCAATCTTGTATCTTCGTAGTCTTGGAGTCCGGCGGACGATGATAGTCCGGCTGTCCGGACACCCCCTAGTCCAGGACTCCCTCAACCACCAAATCGTACCCATCTGCAGCGCTCAGACTCTCGTGATCTAGACGAGAATGACATTCTAAACAGAAGCAACTATTACATAGAAAGAGTGACATAGACGAGGATGACCAAATGACAAGGAATATGCAGAACAAAAGAAAGAACTACCCATCCAGAACCAGCAGCAAAGACAACAAAGTCATTCAAAGAGATGATCCAACACCATCTTAATTTGCAGCCCCAATTCAGCGGCCAGTGATCCGGAGACACCAGTACTCCACCCTTTCGATGCAGCAGCCCAATTACCTATCAACCTGAAGGCTTGAACCACATCACTGCCTATCGTAATTGAGACAACCAAGGATCAAAGTTAATCTGGATGCCTTTGTCATTCTCACCTTCTTTTGGCTGCAGGCTATATCGTTGACAATCAGGGGAGTATGCTCCCGAACTCCTAGGGCTCGCCGTGTAGACACAATTTTCCATAACAAACAGAGCCTCTCTTCCATCAAGGTCCTTGCCAATGGTGATCTCCTGGTTAATCGGATAATTGAGTCCGAGAAACAGAGAGTGTGAACCAAGGCTGTTTACTCGCCTCCAACTAAAAAATCCTAAAGGCCCCAACAAGCTGGTATCCTGCTCATAGATGTCACAACCACTGTCCGGATACTCACGTATTACACGGTGCTTGTATACAGTGGGGGTTTTTGAAATATAACTTTTCCGGCTCATGTGTCCGAATGATCTCTAGTCTTTTGCTGTCGTCTGATCGAGCGAGGAACCAGTTGTGCTTTCCTGGTTTTGGCAAAGGTGGTGTAATTACAAAGGGCAGAAACTATAGGTACACTGCATCATATCAAAAAGGATAGGCATTGTTAATGTAATATCAGCATTGTTCAGAGTATGAGTAGGATAATGCAAGAAGCAACATTGATATGTCCCTGTTGGAACTGGGAAGAAA
Source organism: Triticum dicoccoides (assembly GCF_002162155.2). Lineage (NCBI taxonomy): Eukaryota > Viridiplantae > Streptophyta > Magnoliopsida > Poales > Poaceae > Triticum > Triticum dicoccoides. The sequence continues at coordinate 589,553,839 of NC_041393.1, forward strand.
ATACAGGGAAATGTATACTGGGTTCGAAAATATAGAAGTGCCATGCATGCTTATACTCATGTTATCTCGCAATCGATTCTTCACAGGAAACTACCATGTCATGCATGTTATGGTATCATGTTCTGTCCTCACAAACAAATTCTTCAAGGTAACTAACAGACCATGCATTGTTATATGCTTGTGTTCTGTGGGCAAAATTTTTGTGAGGATATTATTCTAGTCATTGATTGCTGAAGGGCAAATATAGGTATGTACACATGGTAAGCATTGCAGGATTTCACTACTTCCAAATATAGAGTTCTCCATATGCACATTTACTTCCCTAACTATGGTTAGATGAAACCAACAGTGTGGTGCATGTTTCTACATCATGAAAATGAGGAAACTAACATGGCCATTGATACACACTTATATTTAGTAGTAGTATATAGATTACTGTAAAATAAGGATAATATCCATATATTCCTAACCGTTTAATTATTTAGGGTACAAATTGGCTGTAATGACATGGTCACAATTGCATGAATTAAATCATTCCAAATATAGCTCATTTACGGCGTCTCTAATATATTGCCATAGTTCTACTCAAATTCTGCTCAAACAGTGTCATGGCGTCATCATTAACATGAGATGAAAACAACTTACACGCGCCGTCCCAGCAATACGTGGTGCCATCTGCTTTGTCGATCGCGTAGATGATGCCATTGTGTTCAATAGTATCACAGAAGTGTGTATCAGCTTTGATGATGATCCACTGCGAGCCGAGTTGTCTCCAGCTAAAAAAGGCACCTGCGTAAAGATAGGCGAGTCCGCGGTCGAACAAGGCAATTAGCTTGAAGTCTACATAATTCGCATGTCGTGTGGGTACTTGGCAGATTACAATCTTCTACAAGACAAGGTCCGTCCAACTGACATAGTAATCTAGATGACTTGGACCGTGATGGTAATACTCTATATAATCCAACGGAGGAAGGATAATCTCATGGGAGGTCTGGAAGTTCATGAGCACCATCTTTTTATCGTCTTCTCTGAAGGCAGCCATCCAGTGGGAGTTCATGCCGACCCAGTACATACCTGCCAAGAAGTTTCGGGCGATGGTGATTGGATCGATGTCGAGGGAAATGATGTACGGTGACACACTACATACCTACAAAGAAGTTTCGGCTAATGGAGATCGGATTAAAGTCGAGGGGCATCATGCACGCCTCCGTATCATGGTGAGCCAATCTCTTAAGACCAGATAGCAGCAAGCAGGGTGTCTTGAAAAGCTTAGGCCTCGCTTCGACGATGGCCGTGTGCATGTCCCTCGAGCATGCAGCTAGCCGCAGGGTGGTCAACATATCCATACACGAACAACCGAGGTTGAGGATGTCACTGGGGAGATTCCTCCAACCGCGGCTCATATGGATGCTGCACGGTTCGCGTTCGGCCATGGTGGAGTTTGGAAGGGGCTTGATTTACAGGGGAGAAGTATGTCGGTGCTGGAGCGGTTAGCGAGGGAATAGTGGTACTGGGGGAGGCGAGTGAGGTGATGGTACACAGGGGCAGAGTGAGATGGAGACGGAGACGGAGATGGAGAAGGAGATGGAGATGGACTGGTGCTATGGGAGCGTCGAGGGAGACGATGCGAGGCGCCAATGTGTTGTACACCGGCAGTGACAGACTGCACAGTGCACATGGTGAGGCTGACTTTGGTAACCCGAACAAGCCGCCTCACCTGGACTAGTGTCAGGCGCAGGGTGTTGTCACTTCACTGTGAGGACCGGATGAATAGTATTTTGACCTTCAAGTGTACCACAGTTGTACTACTACTACTACTAGTAGGAACATGAGTACTCCAGTACTTGTATAGCGGAAATAGGTCTCTCGTGCTAGCATGCCTGTTCACTTCATCGTTCAGGTATAATCTATATTGCGAGCAGAACCAAATTCTCATGCATGCCCAATCAACGCCCTGCCGTGATGCATGCAGTGGTCGTTCTGGTGCATCAAGGACGGCATGAAGATCGTTCCACACTTGAGAAGAGGAAAAATGGAAAGGTAGAACGCGGCAGCAGAGGAAGAGAACGCTGGCTAACGAGGCTTGGAGGGGATCGAGCAGGAAGTTAATGCTCAACGCCTAAAGGTTTTGGGAAAACCTGATTTTCATAAGGTGACTTATACTCACCTAAACGGAGGGAGTATTCCTTAACCAGAGAATGTTGTGTCTCCCACTCACGGGCTAAAAAAAAGTTACGACACATTTTTTTATCTGTTTGCATAGGTCCCACCTATTAGGAAGGATGGGCACGTAAACGAACAGGTACGACTCCTTAGTCTACCCACATAGCCTTTTCGTTTAGTCTACCTAGTCGTCTAATCAACTGCCTGCACGCCACTTCTCCCATTTACTTCTCCATCGGGAACCGATTCGCCTCGGCTTCTTCACCTTCCCTTCGTCTTCATTTGCATTCAAACCCCACTGCGTTCACATTGTTTTAACCTCTTTAAATAATCATCTACTACTTCAGTTAGACTAGCCGTCTAATCCTAATTCTCCAAAGCATAGCCCTCCATTCCAGCGGTTCCAAATGGCGAAAGAGATCGAGATGCAGGTTTTTAGCGTCCAACATGTCCTCGTCGAAGGCCCGATGCGCATAGTTGCCACCGTCACCATCCACCCAAGGGTTGTTCGGCAGTGGATCAACAATGTATCCAACTCCCTCAAAAAGGTAGAGACGAGGGTCATCGGTCTCGACGCAGAGTACACAGAGCGTGCCCCTGGGAAGATCCAGCGCACCGCCGTCCTTCAGCTGTGCCTCGAAGGTTATGTTTTGGTGTACCACATCATACACTCGCCCTCCATACCAGGTGAGCTTCACGATTTCTTGTCTCAGGAGGACATATACTTCTGTGGGGCAGCCATCGAAGGGGACAAACAGAAGCTGGAGCTGTACAACCTTGATTTGAAAAGCAACGCTGACCTACAAACCAGAATCAAAATTCCTGTAGAAGATTGTGCTAAATAGACACCATCCCTATTCGACGTAGCAAATTTTGTGCTCGGTACAAATCTTCAGAAGGGTCACGAGACGGTGGCATTAAGGTTGTCTGGATGGGAGAATTATCCCTTGACGTACGAGCGGATAAAATATGCTGCCCTCAATGCCCGTGTGAGTTTCGAGATAGCTGCAAGGTCCAAAGAGCTTGTTGCGAAGCCGTCTCCCGCAGAGAATGAGAACAAGAACAAGAACAACAACAACAACAACAACAACAACAACAAGAAGAAGAAGAAGAAGAAGAAGAAGAAGAAGAAGAAAACGCTGCACCATTAGGAGGGCATTATGGATGGATGAGCTATTTCCTCTCTTGTAAAAAAATTTATTCCCTCTCGGTGTATATTGATATAGATGGACTATTTCGATGGTGTGCATATCTTTGGAACAGAGTAGTAGCATGGGTCCACTTGACTATAAGGAACTATTTATCCGCATATATAGCTTTATCTGCTACTCCTTCCAGTGATCGGTATACAGTGCATGTGTCCGTAGACATGACAGCTTGTCCATGGAAGTTCAACTACGGCGACCATCACGTTTCATCTCGCGATTCCCACGACACCACTCCAACGCACGGCACCACGCCCCCTGACGTGCGCCTCACCCCCCTCGGTCGCACCGCCCCTCTGCCTTTGTGTGCATGACATGTGGGCCACCTAAAATGCGGCGAGCATCAGGTTTCTACCACAGCCATCCGTGATTCCCAAAATGCCACTTGAATCCATGAAACCACATGTCCCCCGACCTGCGGCTCACCCCTCTTGGCCCCACTGCCCCTCTGCCTTCGGGAGCATTACATGTGGACCAGTCACCTATCGGGTCCTCATGTTATTGACTCAAAGGTAGGTGTAGTAAGGCGCTGAAGCTCAGTCTCGACGGCCCTGAGAGGGAAATGTAACTCCTGCGCCAGGGCTTGTGGTGCTCCCGCAGCACGAACTCGTGCCAAACTCGAGATTTGTTTCTTTACTATACATGCACGCAACGATTTAATGGACACTGTAATCTCAACATGTGATGGGGAGCTCTAAATTTGAATTTGAAACTTATAAAACGAAAAGATTGAAAACAAATAAACTAGGAGAGAGGGAGTATATCGTAGGATGTGTCCCATACAAAATAAGTCCCCTGGTTTGTCACCACGAAGATGCGGTTAGAAAGGAGCACAGCGTCTTCCTACTCGTACGGCAACAAATCGGCCGCAGGCAGCATGGTCCGCCTTTGACCGCCATGTGCAAGGTTCGTGCTATCTTTTATTCAATCTCACCATGGTTCCATTGTACCAATTCATGCGGTGGCCCGTTGCATGGCTGATCCCAATGTTTGACAAAGGTTCTACGGGAACGGTGTCACCGTTGTAAATGTTGTGCAAATTGATGTTGGTACCCTCCCGTACATATGCAAGCCAATCTCCACTCGCACCGAGCCTAGCCTGTGAAACAGTGGGCAGGGGGAGAATTAGGAAATGGACACGGAAGTAGTCTTTAGAATGCATTTACTACGTGATCAAACTCATCTTACCTGCTCATCGGAGGCAATCCGAGTGCCCCTCGACGTCGGCATCTCAAGGGGCGTCAACTTGCAACTACGGCCACGCCGCGCTGGAGAGACCCCCAAGGAAACATCCTCGTGCGTTCCACGGAACATCAAGATGCATTTTTATGAGTAGTTTATCTTGTGAGAGAAAAGAATGAACGAGGGAAGGCCTCTAGAGATAGAGATGGACACTACTACTACCAATGTGCTGGCCCGTGCGTTGCAATGGATCCAAACTAGTAGAATAATACTTGTTCACGTGCTTGAAATATAAACACTCTAGTTTTGATATACATGTGTCAGCAGACACGACAGCTTGTCCATGGAAGTTGAACCACGACGACCATCATGTTTCTTGTTTCTACCACTGCCACACCCACACGCGATTCCTACGACGCCGCTCCAACCCACGGCATGACGTCCCCCGACGTGGACATGGATACTCTGACGTGGCTATCACTGCCTTGCCCTACCTTTCCTTCGTTGACAGGTGGGACCCATGCTTATGGGTCCCACATGTCAGTGACAGAATGGTAGGATTGTTCGTGCCCCTCATCCCTCTCGGCCCCACCGCTCCTATGCCTTTGTGTGCATGACATGCGGGCCAGCTGAACTGCGGCGACCATCAACTTTCTACCACAGACGCACCCGATTGGACGCGGTTTATCCAGCGGCTGTGACACATTTCGTCCCGGGCATCAATCCTCAGCTGGAGTACTTATGTACTACAGGTAGTGCCCGCCAGTGTGGCCATGTATGCCTCGTAACGCCCCGACGCCCAGCTGTGGTACCCTCGCCACGGCCACGCCACCACCGGCCGGTCCATATCAAACGAGTGAGTCGCGAACCAGGCCACCACCATGAGAATGACATGTGGGCCAGCCAAATTTAAGGCCCACATGTCATTGACTCATAGGCCGTACACTAAGACACTGAAGTTCGGTCCCGTGCGCCCCGAGAGGAAAAGGTAACTCCTGCGGCAGGCCTTGTGGTGCTCCCGCAGTACGAGCTCGTGCCAAAACTGGAATTTGTTTCTTACTACTACTAGTACTAGTAGGAAGGTACACGTGCATTGCACGCATGAGATTCTGGTGGTTTGTGCATTATGCTTCTACATGTGGAGTTTTCTGGATTCTAACATGTGGCAAAATTTGGTGGAATGTAAGGTTAGGCAAGTTTGATTAACTTAGGTGAGTGTTTGGTTCAAGCCACACCTTAGGCAAGCCACACTGGCCCCACATGACATACACACACAAAATGTGGCAAGATTCCCTTAGGCTTGCCAACTTGTGGCAAAATTTGGTGGAATGTAAGGTTAGGCAAGTTTGATTAACTTAGGTGAGTGTTTGGTTCAAGCCACACCTTAGTCAAGCCACACTGGTCCCACATGACATAGACACAAAAAATGTCGCAAGATTCCCTTAGGCTTGCCAACTTGTGGCTCTCATTTTGAAGAACTTATTAATAACTTTGCCTGAGCTTAGTTGTGGCAAAGTTAGTCATGAATTAAGTTCAACCATGGAGTCTTCTAGATTATACATGTGGCAGAATCTGGTGGATGATATCCAATGGCCAGTAGTGCTCGGATTTGCCATCTTTGTACCATCGGATTGGCTTCATCCAACGACCAACTTTCAAAGTTTTTCACACACTATATAGGGGGTATAAATATAGATGTGCCGGTCCGTTGCAATGGATCCAAAGTATATATATTTAGTGGAGTGCACTCTAAACACATTATCTATTTATTTTTCTCTATCCTTCCGTAGCCATGCAACCAAGCCACATAAGCTTCATGGGTGCCCCCCACATCATATTATTCATACTACGTTCATTGAAAAAAGGATAAATCACCCAAAACAAGATCTTCCCGTTATTTATTCCTACAATGTTGTGCCGTGCACGTATCTACTAGTTGTATAGTGGTAGTACTAGTGATATAATAGTATTAGGACTACAAACTTGGTAGGAGTGGTACTAATACATAATGCTCCTACTCTATCAACGAGCCCCGTCTAACACAAAATTTCTTGGCTTCCGTGCTACAGCTAGATCTTCCCCTTGTTTCTGTTTTCCAACCCAGCGGCGGGGGGGTGTCGGTTTGCTCAACGGGTGGTCCCACATGAAAGTGAAAATGCTAGGCACAGGGGCGGAGCTACGTGAGGGCCAACACGTGCCCTGGCCCGCCCAACCTAGTAGGATTTTTGTGGTTGTACATCCAGTTTTGAGGAATGGAATGTCAAGCAAGGGTAATTTCTATAGCCTGGCTAGACTGGCACGCCCAACGATTTGCTTCAAGCTCCGCCACTGCTAGGCAACACGCCTTCCCTAAGCTATGTGTCGTGTCGGACGGGCTGTGTTGTACTCCCAATTCTCGGGCGTGTGGGGGTGCGACGCGAACATGGCAGGCCTTTTCCTTTTACTAGCAATGTGCTCGTGCGTTGTGACGGATCCAAAGTAGTAGAATACTAGTATTTGTTCACAAACTTGAAAGAAATCACTATTGTTTTGATATACTCCTAATATATTACTCCCTCCATACCTAAATATTTGTCTTTTTTGAGATTTCAAATGGACTATCACATACGGATTATATAGACATATTCTAGTGTTTCTAGCAAGATGCCCGCGCGTTGCACAAAGTTGATGGAAAAGGTTAGCACAACTTATAAATTGACGGATGGAGTACTAGTTACAGTGATGCATATAATAAAGTAAAGGGATCACACATGTCGGTATTGACTGGAACGAGAATGCAACAACACAATAAGAATTAAGGCCACGATGATGTGATCGCAGTGGTGGTTACAGAAGCCAAGAAGAAAGATGGATCCATGAACATACGACCTCCTCCTCCTCAACTTAGTGCGCCGGGCCACCGTCCGGCGGCTAAGGTGCGGCGGCTTTTGTGGCAAGGTCGAGGTGCTTCTCAACAAAGGCATCCAAGGCTTCCAGCCGGTTGAGGAAGGCCAACATCGTAGCGTCCTCACTGGCCTTGTAGATACCTATGTACACGATTTGCTCGTACACGTGGATGTGTAGGTCGACGAATTCTTGCGGGGCGAGGCACCTCGCGGCGAGCGCGACCTCCAGGTGGACATTCTTCGTGGCGTCAGTAGGCAGTCGCAGGGCCACTAGTGCTTGAAAGAGGTTCCGGCCATGGAGGCCGATTAGGGTGGCAGGCAATGAGGAGCCCGGGCGCGCGGGCTGGAGGAGTACGGCGATGTCGTCCGCGAGCTTCTTGAGGACATTGAACTTGTTGCTGGTGGCAACTATCATCTGGTCCAACTGAGAGTCATAGTTGGCATCGACGACGGCCATCCACCAACCGGTCTCCAACACCGTCTGGAGACAATCCTCGGCTCCATGCCGCAGGCCGGCGTCGTGGACCATCTGGCGCAGCCGCTGGCCACTCACGTACATCGCCGCCATGTGTCTGGAGCGAGCTCTTTTGCGCTTAGTGTAGGTGCTTAGGCAAGTGCTTAGGTGCGTACGATGTGGTAGATGCATTGGAATGGAGGAGGGGCGCCTTTATATGAGGGCAATGAGGGCAAACTACGTTGCATTCACATCGTGCAGCCTCTTTTCCCGGACCTCCTCCCATTACTTCCCTCACGCATTAATTGAAGGAGGATGCATTGGTCGTTCAACATATAGGGAACCTCTACTCCCTCCCTCGTCCGCATTAAAGGCGTATCGGGAACTGCACCGCCCGCTGTCAAATCGAATACTCCCTCCGTCTAGGTGAGTATTATAAGTCATCTTACGAAAACCAAATACTAGTAAGACTAGCCACCGTGGGAGTAACTTCAGCAGTAACATCAAGTCCAACTCAGCAAATTTGCTTATGTGGCAATGAGTTAATGAGGAGAGAGGTAGTTATAATAACTTAGCTAGTTACTGTAACATCACATGTCCCAATGCAATATGAGTCTATAACCTAATAAATGAAGCTTTGCATGTTACCACACTTATGTCACTAGTACCCACTATGAAGGTAGTAACATAGTCTAGGGATATGTGTATGTTACTAGTGTACTACTATGTTACTAACCATTGTGGCTAGTCTAACACATAGGCGTGGTGCATTAACTCTCACGTTGTTTCTTATTTTTTGACATAAATAGAGGAATCACCCAAGAAGAGATGTGGGGCTTGTATGCTTTTAATGACTTGAGACTATCAAACATGACATGAAGTGGTCAGTTCGTTGCACAAGAACAAATACAACCCACGTCAGCACACACGCATCTTATAGCATCACATCCAATGGCTATAAAAGATGAATGAGACCAAATTATATCTCATCTAGATGAGTTCTAGCAAAACTTTATTAATAATACTTAGTACTCCTGCGCCATGTATCATATAAGTATCATGTAGTACTTTATTTATTGCCATGTATGACACATAGTTCACGAGCGCTCTCTATATGTACCACCTTTTTTTTAATTTCAAGTTTTGCTCCGTGGCGCAATCCATCGATACTACTATACAAAAGTGGAGTATATACATTTTTTAAAAGGCTAGAGGGCAGGGCAGTCTAGCTCGGTCGGTTTCACGAGAGGCGAGGGCCTTTGTGTTTTGACGGCTCATTAATGCTGTCAAATCGAACAGTACTGCGCCGCCCGCTGCACGCCCGACGCCTCCATTAAACCCCTCCGTTAAACCTGCATGCAAACCGAGAATCCTACTCCGGCCACATGTCCGTTCATGAGTGGGCCGGAATTAAACGCAACACCGGCCGAGCTCCTCCCGTCCGCCCTCAGTTTAAATGAGGCCAGACGCCGGCCAAGCTCCTACCGTCCGCCCTCTATTTACACGAGGCCAGACAGACAGCGGGCAAGAATCGCACCCCTCCGCCGCTCTCCCATCTCCTCCTTCACCATTTTCTCCACCCTTCCGATGGCTTCTAATGAGCTGTTCTCCGGCATATTACCCAACTGGGTGGCCCGCCGAGCCCTCCGGATATGGGCGAGGCCGCTCGGTGCTTCACCAACCTCGCTTGGCCCAACGGAGCTAGTTGCCGCCCCAAGCAGGCACGTGGTTCAGTAACTCGCCACTCCAGTTCAGCTCGATGAGAAGTGGCGAGTTGCTCCATGCCGGCACGGCGGCGAGCATGCCGGTACGGGCGCCATCACTGCCGCGTCGTACCGCGCTACCAGTGTCCGCGGTGGCAGCGCCTCCCATGCCTGCAGCAGCGCCATGCAGGCAGAGACATAAGCCGGGTGCGTGGAGAGCGACCAGTCGGTGGCCAGCTTCTCCCTGTCCGCCGCCATCATCGAGGAGAAGTAGAACACGGGAGGCCGCCGCCACTTGGGACCCATGAAGGCCACCGCCGAGGCGACGACCACGAATTCAGGTGGTTTCTTTGCTACTTCGTCTCTTCCGAGGACCTTCATCGACCCCGTAAGTGTTTGACGGATATGAGGAAGATAAAGGGATCTGTGGGCGGCCATTTAGAACTAAAATAAGTCTAGATATATCCATTTCTAGGACAAGTATTTTCGGACGGAGGGAGTATTACTTATACAAGAGAGCCAGATTGGCACCTCTTAGTTCATGTAAATGTAATGAAATCCATCATGTTTATATGAAGATCCGGCTTTTTTATATGAAATCCTTCATGCTTATATGAAATCAGTCCATGTTTGCACGAATTTCATCTGGTTGGTTAGAGTTGTAAAAATGTATGCCGCTGGCGTTTGATGTCGTCCTCCGCGAAAGGAAGCGGGAGGAAATTTGCCGGCTGCCGTTGGAGATGCTCTTTATATATGCTGGAAATAATAGAGTGACATCCAATCCAATTGAGTTAATTGCCTGTATGATTGTCCCTCTATAAAAAGTTAATTGCATGTACAGTGTACACGTGACTTGCATGGTGGCTATAGCTTCGTACAGAAAGTTAAAAAGAAACAAGTCCATCCTTAATATTCTAAGTACTCTGTGGGTTCCACTGTCAGTACAGTAGCGAAAGAAGTATATATTAAATAATTAGAGTAATATATAATATACAAATCTAAAGTTAACAGACAGGATTCGAACTCATGTCATCGCGTTGCAAGCATCCGGCGGTAACCAGCCCAGCACATTTTTGTTGTAGACCATGCTGGAGATATATCTCCATGTCTACTCTTATATATACTCCATTCGTTCCTAAATATTTGTCTTCTTCAGATTTCAAATGGACTACCACATACGGATGTGTATGTAGACATATTTTAGAGTGTAGATTCACTCATTTTGCTACGTATGTCTTTTCAGGAAGGGGTCAGATTTGTCCTTGATTTATTTATGAGGTATCCATATGGCACTGCACCGCCAAGAAAAGAGGGTAACAACAAAATTATGGACTACTTTTTTGAGTATGTTGGTAAGGTCCGGTCATAGTAACTTGTTGAAATCTCTAAAAAGACAAATACTCCCTCCGTCCGGAAATACTTGTCATCAAAATGGATAAAAGGAAATGTATCTAGACGTATTTTAGTTTTAGATACATTTATTTTTATCCATTTTGATGACAAGTATTTTCGGACGGAGGGAGTAGAATATAGAGTTGGTGATGATGGTGTGCGTGCCATCCTGCAATATAGGCCGTCTGATTTATATCTAACGGATAGGAAAGAAACTATGGCAATTTTGCAAAAATATACCCACACATCTCTCCACGGTCGCAAATAAGGCCTTCCCTCGTTCAGCCTTTTCTCTCATAAGATAAACTACTCATACAAATTCATCTTGATGTTCTGTGCAACGCACGGGCAGCTAGCTAATTTCTTTTAAACTAGTTGCTGCGATAATTGGGTTCAAGTGATATGTTTTATGTCTGCCCTGAATGATTTCAGATTCACTAGTACTCCCTCCGTTCCAAAATAGATGACCCAACTTTATACTGAAGTTAGTACAAAGTTGAGTCATCTATTTTGGAACGGAGGGAGTAGTAACAAAGAAAAGGTTGCCTTGTTAATTAAGAGAAAACAGGGTGAAAACTATCACATGAGGCCGGTAAAAACAAGGCACACTGGGTTCAGCATCATTGTCACTACAGTTGTCTGCGCGCGAGAAGTCTACATACCGAGGGGGCTACTGAGCGAGGCACCGAGACACAATGTTTGAGAGAGAAACCAATTGACGGATTATGATCAGATCGAGTTGTCACCCTTCTGCTGTCATTTTTGGGGGGCGGGGGAGAGAAAGAAGTATCGAGAGTGTGCGCGGTAGGCACAGAGGCACAACTAGCGAGTGTGTGTGTGTGTGTGTGTGTGTTTGAAAGAGGAGTCGATAGATTATTATCAAGATCGATGTGCCACCCTACTCCTTCAGTGCCGGGTAGTGTGTGTGTGTGTGTGTATGTTTGAGAGAGAATTCAGTCGATAGATTAGTATCAAGATCGAGGTGTCACCCTACTCCTTCGGTGCTGGGTAGTGTGTGTGTGTATGTTTGACAGAGAAGCCAGTCGATAGATTAGTATCAAGATCGAGGTGTCACCCTACTCCTTCGGTGTTGGGAAGTGTGTGTTTGGGGGGGGAGGGGGCAGTGACACTCACATATCTCTACTCTTATAAAAAAATAGAGTTGGTGATGATGGTGTTCCTGCCATCCTGCAATATAGGCCATACGATTTATATCCGACGGACATGAAGGAAAATATGGCAATTTTGCAAAAAGATACCCACACCCCTCTCCGCATTTGCAAATAAGGCATTCCCTCGTTCATCCTTTTCCCCCACAAGATAAACTTCTCATACAAATGCATCTTGATGTTCCGTGCAACGCACATGGGCATCTTCCTAGTAGGGAGAAGGAGTTTGTGTGACACATATCTAGCTATATTAAGTGATAGGTATATAGCATATGTGTGAGAGACATTATTATACTTTGAGACATTAGCGGCTGTGGGTGGGCAGAATTAAAGGGGTGGGCGTGTTAGACATAGAGATCGTGTGTGTTTCTGTGTGAGAGACTTGTAGGACGGGGTTGAAAGACGAATTTAACCCTGACAGAGGGAGAGAAATACACGAAGTGCGCGTGTGTGATTCCGATGCCCACAGGGAAATGAGATATGTATGCGTGTGAGAGAGATTGCACAATTCATTCACGTATCACTATCAAGTGACCGTGGACGTGCATCGCTTGAACATAAGTCAATATCTACTTCATATCATGGCCAAAGGTACAATATCGATTCAACGCTATAAAGATTGGACACTCAGATATCACATTTTTTTCTATTTAAATAAACCTTTTTTAGTTGTGCATGCCAAAGTTACTGTGATGTTTCTTCAAACAACCAATGTAGCTATCATGCACATGCACCATTGTTACTCTTGCATTCAAATTCATTAGTCTTGGATGATTTAAGTTTCTATTTTGGAGTAATATATATGTAATATTCATATATGAATTCAACGGTTACGCAATTTATGAAATGGAGGCTATATAATCATATGAGGTAACACTTTTAAGTATCTAACTACAATATCCATTTTTTTATGCGCCTCTACAGTAACACGTCAATGCATTATGTTTAAAGTAAATAACCAATGGCACTAAATTATCTATTTACACGAGAAATACATAGGCTGAGCATTTGATCCCTTTTTTGTGAACGTGCCACTACACCCGTACGATTGGCCGCGCCCGTGTGAACATCCAAGTTATCGGTGCATCATCCCGAGTTATTGTCTTTTTTCTGGGGTGGACTTCACACCAGTTATTAACTGCTGATGCGTGCCCCGTGTACACAGTCTAGCATGACCTTCCCGCTAGCACGGTCCAAAATTAGTTGAAACTGGATACAAACGATCCCGCGGGCGGCAAAATCTCCCGCCTCCTTCTAAAATTTCCGCCACCTTAGTCTTTAGCATGCGAAATCCCCCTTTTGTCCTTGGTGCACGGAGACCAGCAGTTACAATACCGCCCTCATCTACATGATAGGTCGGGGCTGCTTTGGTAACTTCCGGTTCCCCCACTACACGCCATCCCCATTTCCTCTCCCCCCTCCTGCAAAAACGACTAACTCCACAGCACCAGAGCATCTTACATCACGCCGTCCATACTTCATCGCCCTTTCTCCCCCCCCCCTCTCGAAACCCTAGACTGCTCATCCACCGGCGTACCATAGTCCATTCACTGCCAGCGGCGTCCACCTCGTCGGATCTGCTTCTGTGGCCGCATCTACTCCTCCCACCTCCCCTAGAAACAAGTAGACTGCTCATCCACCACTGTACCACAGTCCATTCAGTGCCGAACTTGTCCATGGCGCCGGATCTGCTTCGTGGGTACTCTCGTCAACCGCCGCACATCTACAGCGGCTCATTCGTACTCCCCACCGGAGACGCTTCGTCCACACCACCCGGAGCCGCCCCACTGATGCTCCCGTCGACGGCATCTAATCCTCTTCGCCGACACCTTCCTCAACCCTACCGGAGGCGCTTTGCCGACACCTTCCTCAACCCTACTGGAGCCGCTTCGCCGACACCAGCGTCAACCCTACCGGAGTAGCTTCGCCTGTACCATTCTCAACCCTACCGGGGCCACTTTGCCAACTCACAAGTCCACGGCCTCAGATCCGCTTCCTCACACCCTCATCCAACCTACTGAAGTAGCTTCTGACGCCCCGTCCACGGTTGCAGATCCGCATTGTTGACACCACCATTAACCCAACCACCGAAGCAGCTTCTGACGCCCCGTCCACGGCTGCAGATCCGCATCGTCAACACCATCCTTAACCCAACCACCAGAGCAGCTTCTGACGCCTCGTACATGGCCGCAGATCCGTGTCGTCGACACCATCCTTAACCCAACCATCGAGCAACTTCACCTATGCCCTCGTCCACGGCCATAGATCCGCTTCGCCCACACCATAGTCCAGCCTACCCGAGCCGCTCCACAAACACCCTACTCGACGGTTCTAGATCTCCTTACCGGACCCCGACAGCCAGCGCAGCATCATCAGCCTCGATGTTTCTAACCTGATTCTCACCGTCTGGAGAGATGCCAAGCACCCACCACGGCCTAGGTACTTGTCACCTTTAAACCCGTCCAGCATCACCTGCCCGACGTACTTCAAATATACTAACCAGTCACTGTTACCTGTTATGCAGCTGGCAAAAACTACAAGGACGAGGTTTCTTCTGGATCTAACAGCTTGCCCAACCAAGATCCTGGACTGAGGCATTGCTATGATCTGGTAAGCGCGTCTCTCTCTCTTGTATTGTTCTGTGCCTGCCAGCGTGCTTTGCTAGGATTTTCGACCAGTAATCCCTTTGTGCAGACAATGATTTCTACTACTGGCTACTAAATTAGATATGTAGATGTCATACATGATACTACCTCGTACCTCCGTTCCTAAATATAAGTTTTCTAGAGATTCCACTATAGGCTACATACGGAGCAAAATGAGTGAATCTACACTCGAAAATGCATCTATATACATCTGTATGTGGTCCATAATGGAATCTCTACAAAGACATATATTTAGGAATAGGGGCAGTACATTACACAAAATCGTAGGTGGCATGTAGGAATTCCAGTGCACTACATTAGGATCCCTTAGAGTGCATGCTAGTCCAGCATACAGAGTCATGGCTAGTTTATGGTACGCACACACTCGTTAATTGGTGGTTTAAATATGCGCAAGGGATATGCAATGTAGTATCATGTAGAGATGTCTGAAATTAGCCGTCTCAACTTGTAGATAGGGTTACACAATGAAAAAGTACAAGATGTATGTGGAAATTTCATGGAACATCACAAAAAAAGGAGAGGCAATGGTGAGCCTATACAGTGTGCTATGGTACGTCACTCCTCCATTGCAATCATCGTGACATGTTATTTGTATGCCAGTTCTATTAGCCAAGTTTCTTAGGGACAGTTATTACGAGTTATCCTAAGAAAATAAGCACCTATGAGTATAAGCTCCATGTAATACGCCAACCAGTTCTTTTCATTGCATTTTCAACTTATTGTTGGTATGATCAGTGGAAAGTCTAGATTGCATTATATATATTTTTCATTTTGCTGCACATATGGAAATTAATTTGACTTGCAAACATCACAAATTGAACCCAGTGCAGTAATTAATATGATAGGAAAACAGACCATCACTATTTTCTCAAAATGCAAATACAAAGATACCATCTACTTGTCACAATCTACTTTGGTCAATGTTTTCCATAGAGATCCCATTGCGTAATTTAAACGAAGAACACATGACCCACAATTAAATGAAGAACAATTATTTGTTGAAATTTGATGGTCCAAGTGGTTGGTTATTATCATATAGCAGCACCACCTGAAAGCATCATATAGCAGCACCACCTAAAAGCATCATATAGCAGCAGCAGCAGCAGCTCATAGCAACTCATCATACAGCAGCAGCAGTCTGCAATTCATCATATACCAGCAGCAGCTCATAGTAATTCATCATATAGCTGCAGCAGGAGCAGCTCATAGCAATTCATCATATAGCAGCAGCAGGAGCAGCTTGTAGCAACTCATCATATAGCAGCAGCAGCAGCTCATAGCAACTCACATCAGTAGCAGTCTGCAATTCATCATATACCAGCAGCAGCTCATAGCAATTCATCATATAGCAGCAGCAGGAGCAGCTCATAGCAATTCATCATATAGCAGCAGCAGGAGCAGCTTGTAGCAACTCATCATATAGCAGCAGCAACTCATAGCAATTCATCATATAGCAGCAGCAGCAACTCATAGCAACTCATCATACAGCAGCAGTAGCTCATAGCAATTCATCATATAGCAGCAACATGAGAAGCTCATAGCAATGCATCATATAGCAGCAGCATAAGCAGCTCATAGCAATTCATCGTATAGTGGATCAGAATGAAAATTTGGAAAAAAATCATAGGAGATCCTCGCCTTGTTGGATGATCTCATACTTCAACAGCACCTCAAGGCCATGGCCTGGGAGGAGGGGAGGGGGAACAAGGTGCCTTCTGCCGTAGTGTGGCATCAGCCGTAGTTGTGCAGCACCCGCTGGAGTAGTGCGTTGGACGAAACACAGTGGAGCAGCTGCTGGAGACCATGAGAATGAGGGGCGGCGCCAGAGGGAGGAGCAGCCAGGGAGATTTGCCCCTACATGCCGGCCATGTAGCCTAGCTGGACATAGCATCGTCGAGGACCAGGCCAGATGGGACCAGTGGCGACGGCTCGCTGGAGAAACCCTAGTGCTGCAGGCAGGGGATCGAGGTAGAGGGAAAGGGGAGAGGAGATGTAAGCGGGCAGGGCAATGAATGCTTGCGTGTTTGTTTTTACTTGAGGGTCAGGTGTGACACAGGCGTCAGCAGTTTCATTTTGAGTGTAATATAGGCAGACAACAGAGTCATTTCACTATTCCCCTTCCCTTCAATTTGTAGTGAGGTTCTACCCAAAACACCCCCCCCTCCAAAGCAAAATTAGTTAAGCCCAAGCCCATAACTCAAAAATGACTTCTTTACATCTTTTATGGCTTATTTCGACAATATACCCTGAAAAGGCGGAATCGAACTGGCCCTTAACCTACAATTCAATTGTGCGTGCAATGATGAATCACTCCTGCCTGCTATCTGTACATTTAGGCATCATCATACATGGCATAAACTAATACATGTGCATTCCATTGTAGAATCTAGAATATGCAATGTTTATGTTAGTTCATACGTTGCACATGTTGTTTAAATGCCCCTTAAATCTGGTCAGTCAAGTGATGGTCTTTAAGCCTCCTTCTTTGCTTCTTTTCTTGATATGTAAGATTTGCTCACACATCTGTTCAATTGCTTGTTTGCATCAGCCAGCCATACTAGGACTGTTTGCTTTGATTACTTGTTGTTCTTGACCTAGCACTCTAACAGAGCTTGTCAACGATTTAAACACTAAGGGCTGCTGTAGTGGGGCCTTATCTAACTCATAGGTGAATAAAGGTTTGGCTGTACACTACAGTAGGCTCTCCAAGAGTACCTGGAGATCCAGTTCGAAGGTATGCCTAGTTTTTACATAGTGCAGACATAGTAAATGCTCATTTCATTGTGTGCAAGTGCAAGAGATGCGGCATGTTTCATTATGTGGTGTTGTTTTGTTATAATCTCATCCTTTTGTGTTCACAGATTGGAAAGTATGCATATTTATCTTCCAAGGTGACGAGTAACTAGTTTGTGTCACCTTGTAGAGGGGGTGCAATGAAGATAAGATTGAGGATTTCCAAGTACAAGATGTTAGGAAGGAGCCTTGCATGAGAAGTAGGAGCTGCGTTGAGCCTCTTCAACCTGCTAAGGTAAGTCACTGTATGCAACTCAACAGTTCAATTCCTTGTTTGTTTCAGGCATAGTTAATTTTCTCTTTTCAATTGCTTTATTTGTCCTCACTTAATGAGATGACCAAATAATTATGCCTGATGTTCGGTACTTGTATCACTATTAGTTGACATAATTAAAGGCTTACCATTTAGTTACTCTGTCGAAGTGTGCCTGAAGCTTTGAAGTCTATTAACCAACTATTATTGCATGAGGCTCACAATCTAGTTTATACTATGCTAATGATTGCATAGTTTTGTCTGATGTAGTATGTTTGTATGAAACTCTCTGCTGTTTATTATGCTCCCTAAGACTTTAATTGAGGTACATAATGGCCAACTGCTTGCTTACGCAATGTGTTGTCTAAATTTGTAACTTGTCTGTGTTTTCGATTGGGCCCCAACATCATGCTCCTCTAGTGAGCTAAGAGGGATTTCTGTATGCAGGCTGCACAGACTATCTTTTTTATAATTTTTAAAATATCACCTCCTTATGCTTCATGACGTGTAACATTTTTTTGTGTGGAAGTGACATGTAACATTATTGTTAGTCCTATTTTGCCATGTAGTACAGAATAGTGTCTTGTTCGCTTTACTGTTGTAACTATATTTTTGCCCTAGTCATGTGTACTTACAGAAACATTTCAGGATGAAGTGACATCAACACAAAAATCTACAAGCAGTGCAGCATGGCCATTACCGAATGATTATGGATTGGAATTGGAATGTGCTGATGTTCTCGAGCATCAACTAGAGGTGGCAAGACAACGTGTACATGATTGTCAATGTATAATCAACAAGTTGAGACTGGATATGCAGGTATTAGATGCTGGAGTCAAAAAAATGAAACAAGACACCGAGGTAACCATGAAGGAATTGGAGATTTTGCAGATTGAAATTTGTGCTATCTGAATCCGGCCAATCCTATTTTCTGAAGAGATTATAGTTCAAATGGAGTTAAGTTGATGCGCGTCCATGATGTATGAGCCGTATTTGCCTAGTGTATGTAATTTGCTGTTTGTGTATGCTTTATTATCACCTGTGCCGCACCATAATGCCCAGTGGGTATAATTGGCTGTAATTTCTTTATTGTATAGTGTAGGATTATTCTACTTTTCTATGTCTTGATCTCTTTGTTGTATAGTGTATGCTTTTTAGAGGTTATAGTATTGAGTAGGATAATTCTTTGAATATGATATATCGTTCAAACAGGGGCCAACTCATAGGATCCATGGGCCTTCTACGTCTCGTAGGATCCATGAGCCTTCTACGTCTCGCAGGATCCATGGGCCTTCTACGTCTCGTAGTGTCCATGGGCCTTCTACGTCTCACAGGATCCATGGGCCGCCGACTCATTTATGGGTCTTGTACTGGCCTTTAATGGGCCGTAGACGGGCCTATAATGGAAATCGTACGTTTTATTGGCTGGCCATAACGGGCCATTAATAGGACGTATTTGGTGATGCTATGAAAATGGCCCAACAGACTAACGAACCATAAACGGGCCGACTGTAACGACGGGCTGAATTTGGCCCACAAGCAGAAAATGACAGTAACGGGCCGTAAGTAACCAAATGTTGCAAATAAGCCCAAGAATAAATGGGCTCTGAGAAGGCCGAAAGATAACATGGGCTGTAAATGGCCCAACTGAATGGCGGGCCCTTAATGGGTATAAAGCGATACACTGTTCATTACGGGCCAGTTTCACCACGGGCCGTTAATAGGCCAAGAGTTACATAGGGCGTCATATGGGCCGAAAGACGTCATGGGCCATACATGGGCCAGAAGTGAAAACGGGCTAGAATCATATTGGATGGCCCAGGTGACGCTACTGGGCCTAATTCGGATAGGGCGTAACGGGCCTTCGGTTAGCGGGCTGTAAATGGGCTATATGCGAATAGGCCGTTAACAGGCTTTCCATGGGCCGTCCCGTCACCTTTTGACCAAGTCAAACGGGCCGGCCTTTTCATAGGAATGGGCCTCTGTTGGGTCGTGCCACATGTCGACGTATCATAGGCGCCTTCTGTCCGATGAGTGGATGACATCTGTCCCAACAATGAGCCGACACATGTTTCCTCCAGCCAATGATGATTTTACACATGGAAAATCCCCATTGGTCAGGGCTATTAACGGGTTATCGGATCCAAAACCCGACCCGATAGCTTAACGGCGTTCCGTTACGGTGGATGCCATGTGTCGGTCACCCTTGACGAAAGCACTTCCGTGACGCGCGATTTATCGTCATGGAAGTGGACACTTCTGTGATGATAATTTTGGTAATGTCATCGAACACTTCTACGACATCACAGGTATGACTATCTCGATTCTGTCATAAATTTGTCATGGATGTACATGCATGACAAAAAACGTGACCTACTGTGACAAACACGTATCATCACGGAAGTGTATTTTTTTGTAGTGTAAGCAAAGCCACAGTCCCAACTTCCGAAAAGGATCCCCTCTTTACACTTCACCCACCACACATGAATTACATCTTACAGGGAAGGCCATCAGGGCGCCAAGCTGAACCCATGGTGACTCGCCAACAAGGGGCACAGAAGCCGGGTAGGCTTAAAAGAAAGGCGGTCATGACCGAGACGCCGTTGCAAAGGTATGTTTAAAAACCTGCCACGTAGTTATCATTGTTAAAATATCACGATGTCTTCTGCCTTCTGACAGAAAGAGTGCTCGCTGGGATGCATCCCGAGAGCCTGCCGGTCACGCTTCCACCAGCCGGACTCCAAGGCTTGACTCAAGGGCGGAGTTCAACATGCACGATCCTCCTACAGAGGATGCGGATAGATTTTCTGCTACCAACTCCGAAGTGGAGAGCGGCAAAAATCATAGGCGCCGAAGGGCCGCACTACATGACCCTAATTTCTCTGAAGAGGCGTTCGACGCCTTCAACTCAGGGGACGCGTACATCCGGGCCGCTCAAGGTGGCCTAGCCAGGGCCATGGACCAGTACGTGAAGGATATGCGGGTAAGTAAATTTGATGAGTATATATATCAGTAGCCCCTGAGACTTGAAACAGTTGGCACAACTGATTTAAGGATCCTCGTGTGCATAGGTTCTGACAGAGAAGAATACCCAGCTATCCAAAGAGCTGGAAGAGTGCAAGGCCCAACTACGGGCCGCAACCGCCGTGATGGAGGAGTCTATGAAGGCCCCATCTGGTAATATTTGCATAATGTCATGGTACATACCAGTTAAGTATTCGGCAAGAATGCGATTCTAACGAGAGAACTTGCAGGCAATCCCGGAGGCAATCCGAAGATCGTACCGAAGGATGAGCAACATGTTCGGCGACAGCTGAAGGCTGACCCGCATGTGCTTACCAAGGTTATAATGGAGAAAAATGTTCTCCAGGACGCGAACGTCCGGCTGGACGTCGAATTAAAGGATATTCGGGCCCAGCTTGCTGACTCTGTAAAGGAGAATAAGATGCTTTGACGCGGCATATTGAGTAAGTGCTTTGACGAACCATTATAAAGTTCAGCAAAGAAGCGTGCTAACAAAATTTTGTCTGTAGGCATGCTGACCGGTCGTCCTGAATAGGAGATGCACAGATCTGCAGGCGATCTTCTCCTGGAGCTCTCACAACTGCATGAACAAGTTCGGTAGGTGATGCGGGACATTGCCCAAGCCTTGTGGCCATCCGCCTCCCTGCCCGGAGGCATGGGGGAGCTTATGGAGATGCTCAAGAGAGCGCGGCAGCACTTTCGATTATGGAATATATCAGCCCGCCGACAGGGAGCAAGGGAATCCTGGGCCATGGTGAAGACACGATACACCAAGGCTGATCCGAACCACATGGTCGAGGTTGGACCTGTAGGGTTAGATGGGAAGGAGATCCCTATACATCTTGTGTATGACCAAGTAGCATTAGCCGCTAAGTATTCCCAACAGGACTGTAGGCTAGACAGCCTGTTGGATGGTATAGAAAAAGAGTTTATTCTGTCTAAGTACATTGTACTTCGAAGGACATATTTGTCCCTAGCCGGATTCTAAATCATTTGTCTTGGCCGACCTTTTCGCTCCGACCTACGGACCCGATAGTCCGAAGTGTATCCGAATACCTGCTCGGTTACGTGAAAACCGGGGCATGCGTGGAAACCAGGCGTAGGGGTCATAAGTGCTTGAACAGACAAGTACCCAACTAGTTATGTTATATTACATGGGTAGTAAGAAACATCTTCCAGGGAGAATAGTTCCGTTAAGGGTTCCTTTCCCTGGGTGTGCATGCATTGATGTGCATGTCCGAACTGCGAAAATTTACGCAGGATATAAGCATCTGGGGGCATGTGTTGCAATAGGTAAAATACATCTTTTGTTCACCGAACGAATATTCCCTTAAGAACACTAGCTTTTGGCTTCACCCAGTCTGAGGTACACATCTGGCTGACCCGACAGTAACAATCGCAGAGGTGCTCCCCTTATGCCCTAGCCGAATTAACGGGAACGTAGGGCATAAACACAAGAGCCATGCAACCCAGCTTGGCCAAAACTTAAGTCATATCGATGCATATAGTGGTTAAAAAAGGCACATGCGTAGAGGTGATGCATATGTGGTGGGTATAAAGCCTAGAAGACAAATAAGCTTCTGTGTAAGTAGCCCCCAGTTATGATGAGCACGCATAGCGCGGCCAGTGTGTGCGGTCAAAGCATACTTAGAGCCTTTAAGGCTATAAATGTGAAAGGGAGAGAGAGAGGATATAATTTAAAAATGAAGTCAGAGGTAAGGAGACAAACACGGAGTTCGACACTAGGCATAGAATCTTCAAAGTCTGGCCGCATTCCATGGGTTTGGCTTGAGTCGATTGTCTAATGCATCGCGTAGACGGTACGCACCTCAAGTGAGAACTTTGTCAATGATGAAGGGGCCCTCCCATTTGGGCTTAAGCTTGTCCTTTTTCTTCTCTAGTAAGCGTAGAACGAGTTCGCCAATGTTATAAGTTTTGGCTCGCACTTCTCTGCTTTGATACCTTTGAGCCTGATGTTGATAGAATGCGGAATGGGCCTTCGCGACATCACGCTCCTCCTCCAGAGCATCTAAGCTGTCCTGCCGATCTGCTCAGCTTCTCTCTCTTCGTACATGCGCACTCTAGGTGAATCGTGGATGATATCGCAGGGTAGCACTGCCTCTACGCCGTATACCATAAAAATGGTGTGTATCCGGTTGTACAATTCGGCATGGTCCGCAGCCCCCATAATACGGAGTCAAGCTCCTCGACCTAGTGCGTATCTGATTCCTTCAAGGATCTCACTAGTCTGGGTTTGATGCCGCTCATAATAAGACCGTTCGCTCATTAGACTTGACCATTTGTTTGGGGGTGATAGACGGAGGCGTAATCAAGTTTTATGCCCATTTTGTTGCACCAGGTTTTCACCTCATTGGCTGTGAAGTTTGAGCCGTTATTGGTGATGACGCTGTGGGGGACACCATAGCGGTGTACGACCCCGGAATAAAGTCTATCACTAGTTCGGGTTCGGCCGTTTTAACTTTTTTGGCTTCTATCCATTTGGTGAATTTATCAACCATGACCAACAAGTATTTATTCTTATGGCTTCCTCCTTTAAGGGGTCCAACCATATCGAGCCCCCAGACCGCAAAGGGCCAGGTTACGGGGATTGTTTGGAGGGCGGTGGGCGGCATATGGCTTTGATTTGCAAAAGGCTGGCAACCGACACAGTGTTGGACAAGGTCTTGTGCGTCTGCCCGGGCTGTCAGCCAGTAGAAACCTATACGGAAGGCCTTGCTTACGAGCACCCGAGCTGCGGCATGGTGGCCGCTGAGTCCGGCATGAATTTCAGCCAAGAACTGTCGCCCTTCCTCTTCGGAGATGCATCTCTGGAGCACTCCGGTTGCGCTTTTCTTATAAAGCTCTCCCTCGTGGACTTTGTAGGCTTTAGAGCACCGCACAATGCAGTGTGCCTCATATTGGTCCTCCGGGAGTTCCTGCCTATTTAAGTAAGCTAGGAAGGGTTCCGTCCATGGGGCGATAACCTCCATGATCACGTGGGCCGAAGGTGTGATTTCGGTGGCGGAGCCTTCGATTACGTCAGACTGTTCATGATCTGGGGTTGTATGCGGACCCGGATTAGTATTGCCAGACTCCCCTTCCCATACCACGGATAGCTTGAACAGCCTTTCCAAAAAATATTTGGTGGGACGGGGTCACGTTTAGCGCCGATGCGGGCAAGGATATCCGCCACTTGATTGTTTTCTCGAACTACTTGGTGGAATTCGAGCCCCTCGAATCGAGCTAACATTTTGAGAACGGCATTACGGTAAGCCGCCATTTTCGGGTCTTTGGCGTCAAAGTCTCCAATTATTTGAGATATTGCAAGATTTGAATCCCCGCGTACTTCAAGACATTGAATGCCCATGGAGACTGCCATCCGTTTACCGTGCAACAGAGCCTCGTACTCTGCTGCATTGTTGGAGTCCGTGTAAAGTATTTGGAGTACGTACTAGACTGTATCACCGGTGGGGGACGTCAGGACGACGACAGCCCCTAGACCAGCTAGCATCTTAGAGCCGTCAAAGTGCATGATCCAATTGGAGTACGCGCCGTACTCTTTAGGGAGTTCGGCTTCTGTCCATTCGGTGATGAAGTCAGCTAGTACTTGCGACTTAATGGCCTACCGAGGCTTGTATGTTATGTCGAACGGGAGGAGCTCGATAGCCCATTTTGCAATCCGGCCTGTGGCATCGTGGTTATTTATTATGTCATTGAGTGGTACTTCGGAGGCCACCGTGATTGAACACTGTTGAAAGTAGTGTCGTAGTTTTCGGGATGCCATGAAGACCGTGTATGTTATCTTTTGATAATGTGGGTACCGTGACTTGCATGGAGTGAGGACAGTGGATACGTAGTATACCGGCTTTTGTAATGGGAATTTATGTCCATCTGTCTCTCGTTCGACGACGAGCACTGCGCTTACAACCTGGTGTGTTGCAGCTATGTATAGTAACATGGGTTCGCCGACATTTGGCGCTGCCAGAATTGGATTGGTGGCCAAGAGGGATTTTATTTCCTCGAGCCCCGTCGTAGCCTCATCTGTCCACTCAAAGTATTCGGTGCGTCGAAGAAGGCGATAAAGAGGTAACGCCTTTTCTCCTAATCGGGAGATAAAACTGCTTAGGGCGGCCACACATCCAGTTAATATCTAGATTTGCTTGAGGTTTGTTGGGGTAGCCAACTGTGACAGAGCTCGGATTTTAGCCAGGTTTGCTTCGATTCCTTTATTGGAGACAATAAAGCCCAAGAGTTTTCCGGCTGGTACGCCGAAAACGCATTTTTCCGGGTTGAGCTTGATGTCGTATGTTCGGAGATTGTCGAACGTAAGCCTCAAGTCGTCTATTAATGATTCGACGTGTCTGGTTTTAATGACCACATCGTCTACGTAAGCCTCCACTTTTTTGCCAATTTGTGTTTCCAGGCATGTCTGAATCATGCGTTGATAGGTTGCACCGGTATTTTTGAGCCCGAAAGGCAAGGTGTTAAAACAAGAAGGGACCGTATGGGGTCATAAATGCCGTTGCGGCTTGATCGGACTCCACCATCTTGATCTAATGGTATCCGGAGTATGCATCGAGGAAACACAATGAATCGTGTCCTGCGGTAGCGTCGCTAATTTGATTGATGCGGGGGAGGGGAAGGGATCCTTAGGGCATGCCTTATTGGGGTCTTTGAAATCGACACATAGGCACCAGGATTTGTCCTTCTTTGGTACCATCACTAGGTTTGCTAGCCAGTCCGGATGTTTTATCTCTCTGATGAATCCGGCTTCAAGTAGCTTGGCTAGCTCTTCTCCCATGGCTTGTGGCTTGGGTTCTGAAAAGTGCCGAAGAGTCTGTTTGACCGGCTTGTATCCCTTTAGTATGTTTAGGCTATGTTCGGCCAGCCTGCGTGGGATACCTGGCATGTCTGAAGGTCGCCAGGCAAAAATGTCCCAATTCTCGTGCAAGAACTCTCGTAGTGCGACGTCTATTGTGGGGTTCAGCTGTGCCCCAATTGATGCTGTTTTTGTAGGGTCCGTTGAGTGGACCTGGAATTTGACTATTTCGTCTGCTGGTTTGAAAGAGGTGGACTTGGGTTGTTTGTCAAGTATCCTGTCGTCCCGGTCTACTGCAGGCGACGCAGTTAACTCTTCGGCCACGAGGGCTTCGGATAATGCCTCCAGGGCTAGTGCGGCAGTTTTATTTTCGGCACGGAGTGCTATGTCTGGATCACTGGCTAGAGTGATGATCCCATTGGGCCCTGGCATCTTGAGCTTCATGTACCCGTAATGGGGTATAGCTAGGAAGCTTGTGAATGCGTCTCGCCCCAAAAGGGCGTGGTATCCACTGCTAGACGGGGCCACTTGGAATGTGATTTCTTTAGACCTATAATTCTCCGGTGTGCCGAATACCACATCCAATGTGATTTTCCCTATGCATCATGCAGGTCGTGCTGCTTTGCTGAACGTCGTGCTGCTTTGCTGAACGCGACTCTTATCTATTTCCATCTTGTTAAGGGTTTCCTCATAGATGAGGTTTCATCCGCTGCCGCCGTCCATCAGCACTTTAGTAAGCCAGAATCCGTCCACTATTGGACTAAGGACCAAAGCGCCTGGTGCTTAGACTGTTTGGAATTGAGGTTCGTCACTGGCGTTGAAGGTTATGGCTGTATCGTTCCACAGATTTATTGCTGCGACGTGGCAGACTTCGACGAGGCTGCGGAGTGCTCGCTTGCGCCTGTTGTTTGAGGCGAAAGTCTCAAAGACAGTAAGTATTGTATTGTTATTTTCTACGGGATGGTGCACTGCGGTATTGTTGGTGAGAAGGTCCTCGCCGCTCTTGGCCACCTGTCGGAGTATCCAACATGCTCTGAGGCTATGTGTTGGTATGGTGTCCGGTGTGCTATGAATTTTGCATGGCCTATTGAGCCATTCCTCCAGTACGGTTCCACGCCCTGCAAAGGGCTTTGGCTTCTTTGTAATTCTATTGGGTGACTTGCGAAAGTGTACCCTTTTTGTTCGGACAAGGGGTTTAGTTAGGGCCGGGGGATCCCAGAATTTTGTGTGGGTCTTCCAAGCGCTTTCCATCGCGCAGTACTTCTGTACTATGGCCGCCAGGTCGGCAAAGTGTGCTATGTCATGGCGACTTATGGCATTGAGAATTCCCCTGTCCATGCAATTTTTGCAAAAGAATGAGATTGCGTCTTCCTTGTGACAGTCCTTAACCTTGCTCATTATAAGGAGGAATCTGGCCTAGAAGTGGTGTACTGTCTCTTGGGGCTCTTGTCTGATATGGGAAAGATCGCTTGCATATTGGTGGGTGGGTGAAATTAAGTCCACGTCCTGACCCAATCTGGACCCTAGGGGCGAAGGAGCTCCTGAGCTTGGCAGCTCGGGCTCCAAGATATTGCCCAATATTTGTGGCCTACTGCCCGATTCTAAGTTCGGAGCCTGGACAATGTTCTCCCATAAACGGGTTTCCGGCATAGAGAGCTCGGGAGTCCAGATATAGTTCGTCCTCAAAACAGAGGAAGAATTGCCGTTTTGTTCCTCCACCACCGCTATTTGATGGGTGACCGGCGGAGAGTTAATCTCCCTTAGGTCGGGTTTAAGCCCGATCAGATCATAATCCTTTGAGAACCCCAGGGCGGCGATGCGATCCAAGAGCTCGTTCAAGGAGGAGAGATCCATTGGATCCATCTGCTCGGTGAATTCCGGGATGACGCGGAGGTTGTTTTTGATGACCTGCGATGTCATCGTCAGCACGATGGCCGAACGGGCAGTCATGATGAGATCGCCCAGTCGAAGAGTTTGGCCTACAGCCAAGGATCCTCCGGAGGTAATGTTATCCTTGATAATGAGGCGATCCATCAAGCCTTATCGGGACGGAACAGTGGAACTCTCAATGAAAGCACCAATGTCAGTGTCAAAACCGGCGGATCTCAGGTAGGGGGACCTGAACTGTGCGTCTAAGGCTAATGGTAATAGGAGGCAGGGGACATGATGTTTACCCAGGTTCAGGCCCTCTCGATGGAGGTAATACCCTACTTCCTGCTTGATTGGTCTTGATGATATGAGTATTACAAGAGTTGATCTACCACGAGATGGTAGAGGCTAAACTCTAGAAGCTAGCCTATGATTATGATTGTTGTTGTCCTACGGACTAAACCTTCCGGTTTATATAGACACCGGAGGGGGCTAGGGTTACACAGACTCGGTTACACAGAAGGAAATCTACACATCCGAATATCCAAGCTTGCCTTCCACGCAAAGGAGAGTCCCATCCGGACACAGGACGAAGTCTTCAATCTTATATCTTCATAGTCCAACAGTCCGGCTGTCCGAGGACCCCTTAATCCAGGACTCCCTCAAGCTTCACACCCAAGGGACGAAAGAGAGTCTGTTGCCACGCACAGCTCAAACATAGGTACCCACTGAGCACAGCTCACAATGTTACCTGGGGGCTCTTTGTGCACAGCAACAAAGAGTTTGAAAGGACCCTTGTAATAGGCTATCAAGCCAGGCTTGGAAGCCAGGTGTATTCACCTAAAACACCGGGTTAACCTGCCTTCATCAAGTAAGCCATTCCGTCAAGGTAATCCTGGTATGACCCGTCGAACGTTTGACAAGTCAATCTTATACAGACCTTGAACTTGTCAAAATTAAAACGACGATTGGTTAATGTGAGGTCCATCTTAAAAGGCTTTGTAAAATGGTTTAACTCAGCGGCCTGGCAGCCCATGAAAAGCCTCGAATTTGGGCCTGGCAGCCCTTGAAAAGCCTCGACTACAAGTTTTCATTTGCTTTTGTTTTTTCAAGTTTTTTCTCCTTTGATAAGGTTTTTAGATAAACCGGCGTCTATTGACCCGGCCTGACTATAAGTCATCAATGTAACCCGGTGTTTGCTAATCCGGCGTGGCTTTCAACTATCAGTTGTTGGTACACCACCAATCTTAAACCGGTGCTCATTAACCCGGCCTGGCATTGACTATAAGTTGCCTGGATGATCATCCGGTGTTTATCAAAACCCGGCATGGCTTATTATAAACCAGCATGGCATGGTGGGAGTTATCAACACTCAAGATTTGGGTTATCACCCTTACTACAAAAAGTTGGTAAACCAACGATGTGATTCAATATCACAGGTATGATATATTTCATATTTCATTGTTTTACAACCTTGGTTATAAACTCTAGCTTTATATTGGGTATCATAACCCGTCCAACGGTAAACCGCCAGGGCAATTTTAAGTTTATCACATGCAAAAAATAGGATTGCACAAAACTATTAAAGATCATAAGCAGACATTGCATATCATGACAGATTGACAGTCTCGGGAAAGTAACTATGCACGATGGCATAGTAGACCAAGTGTTTCAAGCTATGCACGATGGCATAGCAGACCAAGTGTTTCAAGCTAGCCTATTACAAGGTGTTTTAAATGCCCAAAAGGATAATTGTTTCTCGTACAGAGGATAGTGCGTAGACGATAAACCGGCTTCCGGATTATGATTCTTCTTCAGCTTGATGTGAAGATTGCGGATCGTCCTGCGCCGATTCAACGTCCGCCACCCCACCCAGTGGCTGGAAGTCAATTGTTGCCTAGTCAATTCCAAACAAAGCTCGGAAGACAGCTTCATCGCTTATAAGATCTGACGGTTCAACATCAGGGGCATAAATATGCTTACAGATTGGCGGGATTAGATTTTGGGCTTCATAAACCGACGCATTGATCCGTCTGTTGTCTGCATCATAGATGGACCGGTGGAAAGACAAATCAGTCTCTTCAGCCAGTTTACTTGCAAGCAGGCACATCTCCTTTGTTAAGGCTTTAAGGGCATCATTGTCAAATTCTGACCCATCCTCTTTTTGACTAGGATAGCCATTTCCAATGTCCTTCGGATCAAGATCAGTTATCCAAGCCTTAGCCAGAGTCAGTGCAGACAAAGCGCCAGCCCTTGCAGCAGATCTCTTCACTTCTTCTAGCTGGGCAGGTGTCATGGATAGCTTGGCCAATGTGTCCTTGATTAATGTTGGCGGTTGTTTATTGTATGAGGCTGTGCAAATGACCCGTTGAGCACCCGATATATAATTGCTCTATCAAGGTATAGGCAGCCTTCAATTTCTTGCGCATATCTGAACCGAGATGGGCAACACGACTACCTGCAATGGTTACAATATTATTAAATGGAGGTTTCAAGGATGATTAAGTATGGTTCACGGCAAGGCTACTTACCAAATATGGCAGAAGTCATAGCGTTGATTTGCCGCTTCAAGCCAGTTAGCTCTTTCGCCACCAGTTTAAGTGCCGCTTCAGCACCTTCCGCCCGCTTCAGCAAAGTGGCTTTTTCATCCTCCCAATCCACTCGCTCGCCTTTGAAGCCATCCTTCAATTGCTCCATGGATGTTAAAGCGCCCTTCAGCTCTTCTTTGGCCTTTGAAGTTTCGGCTTGCTGGGACTTGATGTTCTCCTGGAGATCAGCGATCTGAGAATCTTTGTTGGTCAAGTCAACCTGGAAAAGACAGACACTAAGTTGGTAATAATTTTTTCAAAGTCCCAAGCACATAACAAGTTACACACTTGGCACTTGGGGGCTAATGCAGATTGATTTTTTCTCAAATGATATTTTAAGTCCGAAGCATACAACAGGTTATATACTTGGCACTTGGGGGCTAATCCATATCGGATCAATTCAAGGTTATCAAATTTTGCTGCATGAACCGGATCATGTTAATGACTGAAAGGAATTCTGATGTATAAACCGAACTATCCTAAAGGTATAAACAGGTTTATAGGAGCTACACAAGCAAAATCCAATCTTCTCTTACTACAAGTCTCGGTTCACATTCATATTGATGAAACGGCCCTTGGGGCTACTAGAGTTGATAATTGAAGCAGGATATAAGGAAAAAAGAAGTTATTCAATGGAACAAGTATTTACCTCATATCGCTCTTTCATCATGGTTGGTATACAGACGGTTTAGATATCCAGAATGAATGTCCTGAGTAGAGAGATGGGCATAGCTTGACAAATCTGCTTTCCATTTGCCCTTGTCCACAGCGGAAAATTCTTCTTTTGCACTGTGCTTCGATAAAGCGACAGGATTGCCAGGAGTGGTATGGCCAAAGCCAGTAATCACAACATCATCTGTCGTGCCTTCAACAGTCTTATCTGGGCTTGGCGGTTTGGCAGATG
Source organism: Triticum dicoccoides (assembly GCF_002162155.2). NCBI lineage: Eukaryota > Viridiplantae > Streptophyta > Magnoliopsida > Poales > Poaceae > Triticum > Triticum dicoccoides. The sequence continues at coordinate 589,584,908 of NC_041393.1, forward strand.
CTTTTGCTGGGCTTGGTGGATCGGCAGCTGGGCTTGGCAGATCAGCATGCTGGCTTGTTGGATTTATTTCTAGTGGATCAAGAAAAGTATCCTAACCCTGAGGTACCTGGTCATCCAGAGCAATGTCAGCATTTTGATCAAGAGCCTCTGAGGTCCTCTCCCGTTCAGTGGCCGGATTATCATCAGTCGGTGTAGTCAGCTTTGCGTTTTTGCTAAGTCTAGCTTTGGCACTAAAAAGAACAAATACAGAGGTTAGTACAATAAACCGATTCAAGGCATAAAAAATAAGTCTATTATGCTTACCCAGGAATGGTCTTGAGTGGAGGCATCTGTGTGGTTGATGAATCGCCGGAGGATGAATTGGAAGTTCCCTGATAATTCAAATCAGACAGATTAAGAGGATATCGGAAGTAATCCGCCTTGGGATAAAGTGTATTAGAAGTACAAGAGACCTCTTGACGACGCTTGCGAACTGGGGAATATGGTAAACCGGATGAAGTAACCACTTGACCACTGTGCCGGGTTGTGCGGCGAGCTTCTTGCTGCTGTGTATTCAATGAAAAGTGCGGATCCAAATGAGCAAGAGGGTGTGAACGTTTTACTTTCCGGACTGCTCGACGAAGTTTTGGTACTAGCACATGATTTGAATCGGAGGATAGAACAATTACCTCTACATCTCTAGCGTGGCTAGCTTCCGCATCATCCTGATAATAATCATTGTCAATGAGGTGTATGAAAAAAGAACCAAGAGAATCTAATTCTACCTCTGAGTCCGGGTCATCAAGTTCTTCATCATTGGGCAAATCAGAGGGTTCGGCGGTTTTCTTCTTCGCTGGCTTCTTTGTAGCCTTAGTCTTGCTGCGGGGTGCTCTTGCCGGTTTATCCTGGGGCTTGGCCGGTTTATCTTGTGATTTCTTCTTCCAGAATAGGTCATCGCCCTGCACAGATGGATAATAAATTATAAAGGAATATTTAAGAAAGGATGGATTAAGGTAAAAATGAGGCAATTCTTACAGCTGGCGGTTTACTGGAAGTGCAGAAGGGACTAAGCCCTACTCGATTGCAGACAACTTCCGGTTCATTCAGTATTTTCTTAACAGCTTCGGTAACTTCATCCTCTGTTAGCTGAATATCAATATGACTTTGAGGATCTTTCATGTCCCCTGTGTACTCACACATTAAACCGGGGCGCCGGCTTATAGGCAGAACGCTCCAATATATCCAATAACGGACAAAGTCAACACCTGTTAAACCGTTTGCCATAAAGGCTCTGAGTTTTGAGAGTTGTGGTGCATAGTTGGACCGTTCCTGGGCAGTCAGCCTCTAAGGGAATGGATGAGTATTGCTAAGACAGTGAGGGCGGTAACCCGACAGAGGATTTTCGCCGGTTGGAGATGTGTCTTTACAGTAAAACCAAGTCTGATTCCAGTCCTTGGGTTGACTATGAAGCTTGGCGTGAGGGAAACTGACATCTCTCCTCTTTTGAATTGCCATCCCACCAAGCTCAGTGTTGGGTCCGTCTGTGAATTCTGTGCGACGGTTCAAATAAAAGAAATCTCAAAGCAATTCAATTGTGGGTTCTTCTTCAAGATAGGCCTCACAAAACACTTGGAAATCGCAAATATTGGACACAGAGTTTGGTCCAATATCTTGAGGGTGGAGTTCGATGCTGGCAAGCACATCGCGAAATTTTTTTCATCCGGGAGGGCTGAACCCTTGATTCAGATGATGAGTAAAAACAATCATTTCATCATTCTGAGGCTCGGGAGGATTTTCTAAACCGGGGACTCTCCAGTGGATGGTTTCCTTGCTCGCTAAAGCGCCAGACACAACATACCCAGTCAGTTGCTCTTCGGTAACCCGGGAAGGAACCCAATTGCAAGCATAAAACGTCTTGGCCATTTGAACAGGAAGATAGAAAAGAGGACCAAGGCCGGTTTAAGGTTTTTATTGATGCAGGCAATCCAGTTTAAAAGACAGGAAAAACAAATTGAAACCTATGAGCATGATAACCCAGAGTTTTATATTAAGGATGAGTTGGCGGTTTAAAAAGAGGGCTAATGGTAGCTAACGGGTTGTCATTTTCTAAAAGTATAAACCGCCTACAATGGTGTGCAAGTTACAGATCTGAAAAATTCCTAAGTGTTGTACAAAAAGATTTCACAAGATGGTGTTGTAATTTTGGATCTCCCGCAGTTCTAAAAAGGAGATAAATTTTAAACCTAAAATCACGACAGCAGAGGAACACATATGTCAGAAGGGATCTTATGCAAAGAAGGGTATCTTCTATGATTGGAAAGGGATGCTAAACAACTGTTGCTCGCCTTTACTAAGAGATTCATATCAAACTATGTGATCTAAAAGAAGAAAGCAAGGAATGGTGAAGAACGCTGATGAACGGCGGAAGCCCCAATGCAGATCTGTTATATGAGAAGAGAAATACTTACTGACGCTGCTGAACAGCGGAGAAGGCGTCGCGTTTTCTCTGGTCCGATCAGGTTGATGCATCGGCTATTGGCGGTGTGGAAGCGAAGGTCGACGGCGGCGGCTGCCCTCGAGCTTTGAGGCGACGCGAGGAAGACGATGAGGCAAAGGGGCATGAAGGGGAAAGAAAAGAATGACCCTTGGCCATATTTATAAGGCGAAGGGATAAGTGACAGGCGCGGGAATCGAGGAACCCAAAAAATGGATATCTAACATAGCTGTCGCCTCGGTTTTCAGAGGGTTATTAATGAAAAAGAATGTATTTACAGGTTTTTTCTAGAGATGACATCACGGTTGTTTATTACAATCTTAAAAGATGACGTCACGGCGGTTTACCAAGTGCATATGGAAATGATGTCATGGCGGTTTACAAGGTTCTTTGAAGATCAAGGAGTTTTTCTAAGGGTTGAAGATTGGCATGAACAGGTTCAAATCAATCTGGGGCCTAATGTCGGGGATATAACTACTGAGTATAAACCTCCTAGGAGGGGCCGGATTATGCACATCCGTATTGAAGCCCATGAAGACAAGGAGTATGGCACTTTACTATTGAAGCTTAGAGGCCTAGAGCCCAAGGGCGGATTAGGGCCCATAGACATAAACCGCCATGAGATATGTAACTTGTGTTGTAAGTTAGGGACAGGTAGAAACCGAGCCGGACACATGTGTGAGCCGGCATCGGTATTCTGTAAACCGCCGGGTGTCAACCAATGTATATAAAGGGACGACCCAGTGGCAGTTCAGGGACAAGAAACAACAACTTGAGAGATAGGTAAAGCGGATTCGCTCCCTGCTCATCGAGATCCCATCAATTCCACCACAACTGGATCGTATGCTTTTACCTTCACCGCAAGGGGCCAAACCAGTATAAACTCCTCGTGTCCTTTGTCCGGTTTAACCCCTTTAAGCTAATCTTGTTGCGATGGCTCCACGACTAAGTCCTCTCACTAGGACATCTAACATGTTAATTCCACGATAGTATGTTTTGCTTTATTGCTTCTTATCATATCAAATATGATTATGCAGTCCGTCCAAAGCCCACATCGGCGCATCCTCCTCGGATGGGTCCTTGAGCCAGTCGGCGATGAACAGTGATTCACTCCTGACGGCCACCACCCCCCGTCCCGTGGACGACACCGAGGTGTTGTCTCAGAGGATACCGGACCAGGGGGAGACAGTTCTGGAGACGCCCCAAGGCGAAATCCCGGATGTCGGGCACATGAGGGGGAAGACCCCCATGGATTCTGATGACGGGGGCCGCAGCAAGTCTGGCCCCCATCCGGATACTGCACCAGAACCTCCAGTGGTTCCGGATTCAGGTAGGCAGCCCCTTACTAAGGGGGGCGAGCCGCATGTGCCGATGACCTCTATCCATCCAGAGGCATCGGACAACTTGCTGGAAGCGCTTCGCGGCGCTTCCATTGACGAATAGCACCACGCCATCATGAGTGCGGTGATCGAGAAGGTTCGATCCGCCAAAAGCAGACTGACCGAAGCCCGCGCCAGCCTCCTAACAGGCTTTGAGGTAAGTAATCAAATTTTGAGAAAGTATCACAGCATAGACAGTAGCCCCTGATGCTCTGTTTAGTGTTCTGAAAGAAAGGCCGAACAGAGGATCAAATAACATCCATAGGAGTCTAATCAGAATATGTCTATGTGAATAAGAAAGCATCACTGCTGGCCGCTGCCGCCCATACTGCAAAGGTCTCCGGACAGAAGCGGGACCTGGAGCGGAACGAGGAAGAGCTCGGCCTCATGAAGAGGCAGCTCAAGTAAAACAAAGGTAAGTGATATCCCATCTGTATATTGATAAATAAAAATGGTTTTAGCTCATAGAATCGTCATGAACATTAATAGCGGCCACGACCGAAGTGGTGGCCCGGAAAAAGGCGCTGTCTGAGGCCGAAGAGAAAGCGGCCAAGGAGCGAATCGAGCGTGAAAAGCAAGAGGCCCGAGTTGACGAGGTCCAACAAGAGCTCCAGGATTTCGTCAACAAATACGAGTCCTTGGAGCGTGACTCTAAGACGCAAGAGTCCGAGCTTGCGAAGGCCCTCCAGAACGCACAAGATGCCAAGGCCGAAGCCTAGAAAGCCCTTCAGGAGATTCAGGCGGCCAAGAAGATAGCGGTGGGTAAGGCATTCATTATGCAAAGCAAGCATGTGAAGGAGACTTTCCTTTTACTTACCCGAATTCGAAGCTCTCCAGGAGCATTCACAGATCTGTCGCGCAGCATATCGGATGTCGCGGAGTTCTATCGGGCCGAAGAAGGGAGCTCGGCAGAGAAGTTGTTCTGGTCTCAGTATACTACGAACGAACATCCAATGCCCTTGAGCGACTAGCTGAAGCAACTGGTCAAACTTCACAAGGCAGCCGAACTGGCCATGAAGGATCTTATAGTCCGGATGTGGCCTGGTGAGCCCCTGCCCAGCAGCTACTTCGGCTCGGTAAAGCGCCTTGTGAATGCATGTCTGTGTCTTGAAGCCATTAAGCGGTCAGTCTGCATTCAAGGTGCGCGCAGGGCCTTCGCCCGTGCGAAAGTGCATTGGGCGAAGATGGATGCCAAGAAACTGGTGAGGCAGGGGCCACCGAAAGGCAAGGAGCACCGCCACCCCGAAAAGTATTATGAGGGTGTCGTGAAGGGCGCCCGCCTTGTGGCGGAGGAATGTGCTAAGGATGTAATATTTGAATGAATGTACTCATTTGATCTTGTAATGTGAAAACGAGTTCATGTGCACTATGTAATGCTTGTTGATTTAAAATATTACCTTCTGTCCGGCTGTTTATAAAATCTGAGAGTTGCCCAGTCGTCGGCTTCTGCCCTCATGTTACTAGTACTAGGGTGTTCAGATAAATCTAAACACTCTTCATCCAAATTTTTGGTCCTTTAAGGAGGTGTTTAGCGCAACGAACAAGGCAATCGGACTATACAGCTTTATCACTCTCACTTAGACATAGAAGTCTACAATTTCAAATTTTGGTGAAGCCCCTACTATTCGGAAGCCCGAACTTGGGGTGCTATACACGCCTAAATCAGACAAGTCCGATTCCTCGCCCGAAGCAGAAAAAATCTTTAAGGATTTGAGACCTCTCGAATAGCAACCAGCTCTCGCCGCATCATGATAGTCAGTTTTCGACTTTCTCTACTAAGGTGCTCGTCCGGAAGAACCGGGACACAATCGCAGTAGTTCTCCCTGTGCTACCTTAGCCGATATAGTGGAACGTAAGGTACCAAAACATGGGAGCCAGGCGAACCCAACTATTGACCCAAGACATGATTCGGAGCTGATGCATATAATGCTATAAGTTTGGGGTGCCACACTATCGAAAGTGTTCGGACTTTTCTTGCCGTGTTATGGGGACACTAAAGCCCCTAGCTAGTTCAACATACCAAAATGTACGCGTCCAATTTGTAATAAATAAGCAGTCAAGGGAAAAAAGATAAAGAAACGTAATAATAAGCTGATGCCGTACATTATTTTCCATTTTAAATAATACGTCGAAGTGTATGTATACAAGTAGTGTGATAAGCAAGGTAGGACTATTTGACATGTCCTAGCCAAGGGCAAGCTTCGTGTGGGTATGTAAAACAGGTATAACGATCGTTATCAGAGACCACCTGGGTATTCCCTTATGCGTCGAAGCTTCTTGCTTCCTTGGTATTTCCATCCCGCTATGGGTCCGACAGTCGGACTATCGGAAGAGCCTCCCGAATATAGGGACCTGAAAAGAAAAGGTGTGAAGATATACGGAACCTGCGGCGGTTGAGCCGCATTGTGGACCATGTCGTAGCCGTGCCTCCGCCTATGCCCATGGTGTTTTGAGAGCGTAATTATGTACGTGCGGCACAAATTTCGCCGCTTGACTGGGACTAGGACAGAGGCTGAATTGCTAGTCGAGCTCCGGATGTGTCGGATGATCCTGTTGCAGGGTACTCCGGACTCACTTGACGGTGTCCGGGGGCTTTATCGCCGAATTGGTGGTCTGCCTAAGAAGGCTGATTTGTACCTCTGCTGCTAGGGCCGCAGTGTGCTCCTCCGTACGGAGCGAGTGTTCTGTGTTTCCATTAACTGTTATAACCCCACGAGGTCCTGGCATTTTGAGCTTGAGGTATGCATAATGCGGTACCGCATTAAATCTGGCGAATGCGGTTCGTCCGAGCAGTGTGTGATAGCCATTGCGGAAGGGGACGATATCGAAGATTAACTCCTCGCTTAGGAAGTTGTCCGGAGATCTGAAGACCACTTCCACTGTGATTGATCCCGCGCAATAGGCCTCTACACCTGGTATGACACCTTTAAAGGTGGTTTTTGTAGGTTTAATCCTTGAGGGGTCGATGCCCACTTTGCACACTGTATCCTGATAGAGCAGGTTCAGGCTGCTGCCACCGTCCATAAGGACTCGTGTGAGATGGAATCCGTCAATGAATGGGTCGAGGGCCAATGCAGCCGAACCGCCATGACAGATACTGGTAGGATGGTCCCTGTGTTCGAAAGTGATCGGAAAAGACGACCATCGGTTGAACTTTGGGGCGACTGGCTTTATCGCATAGACGTCCCTTAGTGCACGCTTCCGTTCCCGCTTGGGAATATGGGTGGCGTATATCATGTTTACCGTTTTCACCTGGGGACGAAATTTCTTCTTTCCTCATGTGTTCGGCGGCCAGGGCTCCTCGTCGTCATTGCTATGCAGCCCCTTTTCCTTATTTTTGGCATTCAATTTGCCGTCCTATTTGAACACCCAGCATTCTCTGTTGGTGTGGTTGGCTGGTTTATTGGGGGTGCCGTGAATTTGACACGAGCGATCGAGTATGTGGTCCAGACTGGACAGGCCCAAATTGTTTCTTTTGAATGGCTTTTTCTGCTGACCGGACTTAGAGCCACTGAATCCGGCATTGACTGTCATGTCTTCGGTGTTGTCGCCATTGTTGCGACGCTTGTGTCTGTTGCGTCGTGGCTTGCCGTTGCTATCTCTGGCATCTGAAGTGCCAAGATTTCTTGATGTGCTGTTGCTACGAGCCAGCCAGCTGTCCTCGCGCACATAAAAGTGGTTCATGAGTGTCGTGAGGACTGCCATGGACGTCGACTTCTCTTGGCCGAGGTGTCAGGCGAGCCACTCGTCGTGGATGTTATGCTTAAAGGCCACTAGGGCTTCGGCATCAGGACAGTCGACAATTTGGTTCTGTTTAATTAGGAACCGAGTCCAAAATTTCCTAGCTGACTCTCCGGGCTATTGGGTTATGTGACTTAAGTCATCAGCGTCCGGTGGTCGCACATAAGTGCCCTGGAAGTTTTCAAGGAATGTGTCTTCCAGGTTCTCCCAACTGCCAATGGAGTTTGCCGGCAAGCTATTCAGCCAATGCCGAGCTGCTCCTTTGAGCTTGAGTGGGAGGTACTTGATGGCATGTAGATCATCGCCACGGGCCATGTGAATGTGGAGTAGGAAATCTTCAATCCATACCGCGGGATCTGTTGTACCATCATATGATTCAATGTTCACGGGTTTAAACCCTTCTGGGAATTCATGATCCATTACTTCATTAGTGAAGTATAGGGGGTGTGCGGCGCCTCTATGCCGGGCTACATCACGACGCAGCTCAAATGAGTCTGGTCTATTGTATTCAGTCCGGCCGGATTTGTTTTTAATATATCCGCTGTGACGGTCATCATCATGCGTTGTGGCGCGCCCTCGTGATCCGTAGATCGATCTTGACTGTCCTACTTTGTTCTCCAATACGTCTCGCAGGTCCTGCGTGTAGCCCCGGGCCTTAGTGTTATTGTTTGATTGGTGACGGGGTGCGGGCTGGTGTTCGGGCTGATATGTCGCTTTGTCTCGACCACGAGGTGGCCGATCAGCCGCATCGTGTGCTGGTAGTGTGGGCTTTAGTGCCTCCTCCTTGAGTTGAGGTAGCAACCCGCGCTTTGGGTAACTTTTGGTTGGGCGCTCGAGTCCGTATTCCTCGGCTTCCAGGACCTCAGTCCATCTATCAGTTAGCAGATCTTGATCAGCTTGAAGCTGCTGCTGTTTTTCTTCAGGCTTTTTGCAGGGGCTATAAGCCGACGCTTGAAGCGCTCCTGCTCGACGGGATCCTCACACACAATGAATTCTTTGTTGCTGAGGCTCACCTCGTCTTCGGAGAGGGGCATGTAATTGTCATCCTTTGATTCTCCATCTGTTGCATGTTCCTTAGGGCTAGCTTGCCCATCCTCGCGCTCGGCCTGCTCGAAGCCTGGCTGGGCGGGGTTGTTTTCGTCTTCGGCACCATCCGGATTACTACCGTCTCTTGTGCCGGTACCGCTATTTTTGCTATGGAGGGGCTTAGAGCGGCGCCGATGACATCGATGCTTAGATTGCTTCTCACGGGGATTATCCTCCATTGTCTCATCGCCATTTCTTTCTTTGGGGGTGTCCACCATATATATATATTATATGATGAGGTGGCTGTCCAGCGCCCTGTGGGCGGTGGTTCCTGTTCCTCTCCAGCATCGTCGTCCATACCGTCGATGACTTCGGAGTCAAAATCAAGCATGTCGGTTAGATCATCGACAGTGGCTACCAAGTGGGTGGTGGGTGGGCAACGAACTTCTTTGTCGTCCGCTTACCACTCAAGCCGAACATAGTTCAGCCAAAAGTCTCCTGACAAGGAGAGAGACCTCAATGAATTTAGCACGTTGCCCAAGGGCGAGTGCTGAAAGATATCCGCGGAGGTAAACACCATGATCGGTGCCCAATCAGATTCGATAGGCATGGACGCATGCGGTTCGGAACCTACGGCCGGAGGCGAGTCCGAGGGTCCGATGACACAGATCTCTTCGGAGGTGAAGACTGTGTTCGGCTCTAACACTGATAAATGTGTGGTCTCCGTGGTGGGGTCTATCCACGTCTCCTCTGATGGCACAATCTGCTCCGAATTAAGAGCCGGAGCAGCCATAGGTGTGATTTCCCGAACACCATTCGATGGCAGATCTAAGTCATGCTCGACGTGACTATTTGGCGCACCTGACATGGGCTCGAATCCGTCAAAGATCAAGTCTCCGCGGATGTCGGCAGTATAGTTCAAGCTTCCAAATCTGACCTGATGGCTAGGGGCGTAGCTATCGATCTGCTCCAGATGGCCAAGTGAGTCGGCCCGCAGTACGAAGCCGTCAAATACGAAGATTTTTCCGGGGAGGAAAACCTCACCCTGGATGGCATCGTTGCAGATGATCGAAGAAGCCATCAAGCCTTATCATGACAGCATAGTGGAACTCTCAATGAAAGCACCAATGCCGGTGTCAAAATCGGCGGATCTCGGGTAGGGGGTCCCGAACTATGCATCTAAGGCTAATGGTAACAGGAGGTGGGGGACACAATGTTTACCCAGGTTCGGGACCTCTCGATGGAGGTAATACCCTACTTCCTGCTTCATTGATCTTGATGATGTGAGTATTACAAGAGTTGATCTACCATGAGATCGTAGAGGCTAAACCCTAGAATCTTGCCTATGATTATGATTGTTGTTGTCCTACGGACTAAACCCTCCGGTTTATATAGACATCGGAGGGTGCTAGGGTTACATAGAGTCGGTTACAGAGAAGGATATCTACATATCCAAATCGCCAAGCTTGCCTTCCATGCAAAGGAGAGTCCCACCGGGACACGGGACGAAGTCTTCAATCTTGTATCTTCATAGTCCAACAGTCCGGCCAAAGTATATAGTCCGACTGTCCGAGGACCCCCTAATCCAGGACTCCCTTAGTCCCCGCGGCCTTCTTCTTGGCCTTCTTCTCCGGCACCTCATAGGGCTCCGGAAACAGCATCTCCGTTAAGAGAGCCGTTGCTGGATCTTTAGGTAGTGGAGCTGGACAATCGACCCGCTCCGCTATCGCTGCAAAGTCCTGTTGAATTGGTGTGGGGACTTAGATCCCTCCAACGAATATACTAGGGAAAGGAGCATCTTGTGAAATACAGATAGCTTACCGGATTGGCGCGACGCTTTGCGCTGAGTCCGCAATCCTCGATAATGGCAGGAGGTACCTCGGCGACCTTGAACAACACCTTCCAGACGTCTTTGTGCGTCGTTTCGAAGAGCTATCGCAATGTCTGGTGTTCGGCCGTGTCGATTTCCCACATATTGAATGTCTGTCTTTGACACGGAAGGATCCGGCGCAAGAGCATGACCTAGACCATGTTGACAAGCTTGATTTTCTTGCTTATCATATTTTTGACACAGTTCTGGAGTCCGGTCAGCTCCGCCGGCTCACCCCAGGCTAATCCCTTCTTTTTCCAGGAGGTGAGCTGCATGGGGATGCCAGATCGAAATTCGGGGGCCGCCGCCCAGATGGAGTCGCGCGGCACGGTGATCTAGAACCATCCCGATTGCCACCCATTCACTATCTCCACATAGGAGCCTTCGAGCCAAGTGATGTTGGGCATCTTGCCCACCATGGCGCCTCCGCACGCTACTTGATGGCCGACCACAACCTTCGACTTCACGTTGAAAGTCTTCAGCCACAGGCCAAAGTGGGGCTTGATGCGGAGGAAGGCCTCGCACATGATGATAAACGCCGAGATGTTGAGGATGAAATTGGGGGCCAGATCGTGGAAATCTAGCCCATAGTAAAACATGAGCCCGCGGACAAATGGGTGCAGGGGAAATCCCAATCCGCGGACGAAGTGGGCATGGAATACAACCCTCTCGTGGGGTTCCGGAGTAGGGACGATCTGCTCTGCGTCCAGGAGCCGGTGCGCGATGTCTGCGGCCAGGTATCCGACCTCCCGGAGCTTTGTGATATCCTCCTCTGTAACGGAGGAGACCATCCACTTGCCTCCTGCTCCAGACATGTCTGGAATAGCTTTACAAAGGAGGTGAGAACTTGGGCGCTGGAGATCGAGCGTACGAGAATGGATGAGCGAGGGAAGTAGAAGGCGTGAGTGAAAAAGGGGAATCCTTATCTCTTTATAAAGGCGGTAGAAAATGTGCGCCTCCCCGCTTGCCCGATAAAATCGCTTATTACCCAAGCGCCATGATTGATGGCGTGGTTGGGTTACCCACACCCGTATTGATGAGAATCCCGTGATAAGGGGACACGATCTCTGCTTCGACAGGACGTGCCAATAAAAACTGCCTCGTGATATGTGCGGTGGCAGGTTGAGAAAAACGGTTCGCATAATGACCGGGCCGCAGCGTGATGTCACGCTATGGGAAGTTGTCAGCAGATTAGATTTGTGAAATATTGTTCTCTCTACGGTGGTATGTGGAAATTATTTTGCAGAGCCGGACACGATCCTCATATTCAAGATCTTCTATGGAGTATCCGGAGAAGGAACCCGCCTGGCAATGTCGAAGACAACTTGCACGTCGGACTCATCGTCATTGAAGCCTGGTTCAGGGGCTACTGAGTGAGTCCTGGATTTGGGGGTCCTCGGACAGCCGGACTGTTGGACTATGAAGATACAAGATTGAAGACTTCATCTCGTGTCCGGGTGGGACTCTCCTTTGCGTGGAAGGCGATCTTGGCAATTCAGATATGTAGATCTCCTTCTCTGTAACCGACTCTGTGTAACCCTAGCCCCCTCCGGTGTCTATATAAACCGAAGGGTTTAGTCCGTAGGACAACAACAATCATAATCATAGGCTAGCTTCTAGGGTTTAGCCTCTACAATCTCATGGTAGATCAACTCTTGTAATACTCATATCATCAAGATCAATCAAGCAGGAAGTATGGTATTACCTCCATCGAGAGGTCCCGAACCTGGGTAAACATTGTGCCTCCCGCCTCCTGTTACCATTAGTCTTAGATGCACAGTTCGGGATCCCCTACCCGAGATCCGCCGGTTTTGACACCAACAACGAGGGCTGAACTTTGTGAACCTGGAGGTGGTTGCAATATGACTTGCAACACAAGACATCAGCCATTACATTAGCCTTTCCTGGGGTATACGAAATACCCAAGTTAAAATCTGCAATAGTCTCCATCCATCTCTGTTGACGGAGGTTCAGGTGTGGCTGAGTAAACAGATATTTTAGACTTTGGTGGTCAGTGAAGATCTCGCAACGATTATCGAGAAGGTAATGTCGCCACTGTTTTAGTGCATGTATAACGGCAGCAAGCTCGAGGTCATGAACTTTATAGTTCTCTTCATGAGGGTGCAATTGACGAGAGGCATAAGCAATCACGCTACGCTCCTGCATTAGGACAGCGACTAAGCCTTGACGTGATGCATCACAATAAATGACAAAGTCCTTCTTAGTATTTGGAGGAGCAAGCACTGGGGCAGAGGTCAGCTTGTCTTTGAGTGCATGGAAACTTTCTTGACACTTTTTTGTCCACTGGAAGTTGACGCCCTTATGAAGCAGGTTAGTCAAAGGTCTAGCAGTCTTGGAGAAGTTCTCGACGAATCAACGGCAATAGCTGGTGAGTCAGAGAAAACTTCTGACTTGTTTGACATTGTTTGGAGGAGTCCAATTGAGAATAGCCTGAACTCGCTCGGGGTTGACAGCAATACCATCCTTGGAGATGACATGCCCAAGATAGGTTACTTCAGGAAGCCAGAATTCAAACTTGGAGAACTTGGCATAGAGTTGATGCTCTCTAAGCTTTTCTAGAACAAGACAAAGATGTTTAGCATGTTCTTCTTCATTCTTGGAATATACAAGGATATCATCCAGATAAACCACGACAAACTTGTCGAGGTATTCCATGAAGATATAGTTCATCAGACGAGAGAAGGTGGCTGGAGCATTGGTTAATCCAAAAGACATGATGGTGTACTCGTATGATCCATAGAGAGTCACAAATGCAGTCTTTGGGATATCCTTTTTGCGAACATGGATCTGGTGGTAACCCAACCTCAAGTCAAGTTTAGAGAACACTAACGAACCCGCCAGTTGATCATACAGATCATTGATCTGAGGAAGAGGATATTTGTTCTGAATGGTAGCTTGGTTAATAGGATGGTAGTGTTGGACCAATCGGTTTGTCCCATCCTTCTTCTTAACAAAGAGAGAAGGTTCTCCCCAAGGAGAGCACCTTGGGTGAATAAAACCACTTTGTAGAGATTTGTCGATTTCCTCCTTAAGCTCAATGAGTTCATGTGACGGCATCTTGTAGGGACGTTTGGCTATAGGAGTGGTGCCTGGTTTCAAGTCGATGATGAATTCGACAGCTCTAGCAGGGGGATCCCTGGAAGATCTTCAGGAAAGACGTCAAGGAATTCACGCATGACGGGAATGTTTTCAATGCCCTCGAGTGGTGTAGCATTCAATGCATTCAACGCATAAAGCCTTGCTCGGCATTCTGAACCAGACGAGCATTGTAGCTAATTATTTCATCAGAAGGGTGTAGCAGATGGACGGTCTTAGTGGCGCAAACTATAGAAGCAATATGCTCTTTCAACCAATCCATACCCAAAATGAGGTTGATGTTACATGACTTCAGGATAATGGGAGAGGCATAGAATTCCAAACCTTCGATTTCAACGGGAACGTTTTGACTAACAATAGAGGTTTGACACTGGCCGGCGGGGTTTTTTACCAGTAGTGGAGTGTTTGTGACCTCACATTTAAGGTCGTGCTTGTATGCAAACTCTTATGACATGAATGAATGCGATGCTTCCGTATCAAATAAAATGGATGCTGGTACTGAATTTACAAGGAGTGTACCCATCACAGTAGCATGCTGGTCCTGAGCTTCCTTCAGATCAACATGGTTGGCATGAACACGACCATAAGACTTGGCATTGTTGTTGCGAGGCTGGTTGTTTCCACAGCCAGTTGCTGGAAGGGCCAGTTGATTTTGGTTCTGGTTGCAGTCCCTAGCACGGTGTCCTGGCTGACCACACCTGAAGCACAGACGATTATTGGGAGTGGGAGCAGGAGCTCGTGGTGGTGGAGCTGGAAGTCTTGGCTGCCTAGGTGGTCGAGGAGGCAGACGCGATGCAGCATAGGACTACCTTGGAGCAGGTGCACTTGGTTGGTACATGCTGTTGGGAATCCGGATCCTACGCTTCTGCGAGGACGGGCCCGAAGATGAGCCCGTGTCATGGTTGCGCCTGTGAGAGCTCTGGTGTTCCTGCAGGCCAGTTTCCACATTGATGGCCTTGTTCACCAAGGTGGCGAAATCGGAAAACTCATGCACTAGCAGTGCGAGTTTGATGTCAGCTTGTAGTCCGTCATGGAACGTCTCTTGTCTGCGAGCATCAGTTGCAATGTCCTCTTCAGCATAGCAAGATAAGTCCAGAAACTCCCGCTGATAAGCTTCCATAGTTTTGTTGCCCTGGGTGAGGTTGCGGAACTCACGCTTCTTCCGGTCCATGATTCCCTGAGGAATGAAGCGGGCACGGAAAGCACCTTGGATGTCTGGCGAGGTGATGATTGTTCCAGGCGGTAGACTACTCCTGTGGCTGTCCCACCATTGAGCAGCGGGTCCCTTCAGGAAGAAGGAAGCAAAGGTAACATAGCTGGCAGGGGCTACATCAGCAGACTCCATTTCATAGGCGATGTCGCGGAGCTAGTCATCAGCATCCAGAGGCTGATTTGAGCTGCGGTAGATAGTTGGGTTGAGGCGCATGAAATCCTGCAGAGTTACTGGGGTTGGCTGCTGGTTCCCATTTGGGAGAGGAAACTGAGCCATCATATTCTCCATGAACTGGCGGCTCAGCTCGAACTAATGGATCATACCAGCCATGTACTCAGGCGGTGGTGGGGCATCGCCGCCACGACCACCTGGTCTAACCATCCTGCTAATATATAACAGTGGTAGTTCAGCATTGAGAAATTTTCATAGACAAGAATCATTCATGATGAAACATGCATAAAGAAAGGAGCAAGATAGATACTACATAGTAGTCGGCATAATTTACAGAAGGGGTCGGACATAGAGTTTGGTACACAGAGTTTAGTACATAGACTAAGTCATCATAGGCGGCACGCAGGCTCGCACCGAACGCATCAAATACTAATAAGCAAGACTACATCAGTCCCAGGAGGAACTGTGGAGGAAGTCGTAGCCTGACAGTTGGTAGTGACACGATGGACAGTCCTCCACGTCAACATCCTGGGGTCCGCGGATACTCTGGTGTAGAACTCGACGCTCAAGTGGCAGAAGAGGACCATGTGCGGGAGCGTATCATCCCACCTCTGGCCAACTGATACCGTGGGGCATCGCGATCCTGGCTGGGTAGATCGCAGAACGCGGCAGCTGTCTAGATCGGACAAAGGGGTGCAACAGTGTCAGAGCATTGTAAAGGTGTTGATGGGTGGTGTACAACTCGTGGCGAAGAGCTCAGTTAGCTCGGTCCAGCCCATCAGCATGCAGAACCAGGTTCTGATGGTGGAAAGGCTCTCGGGTGACATTGGAGTAGGCAGCAGTGTAGTATCCCTCCGCACCAACGTCAGATGCGATAGCAATGTGCCTGAAAGGGGAAGTGTACAACTCCTGATACTCTCCACGAAGATGTGCCAGAGCAGCATAAGCAGCATCGTGTACTGCCATATCGATGGTCACTCCAACACCATGGGCGGTGAGCAGCACAGTAGTGGAGTCATACTCCCGAGAGTAGAGGTGAACGACGGCATGGTACTGGATATGGTGATAAATCGGCCGATATGCCGATAAATTAGCCGATTTACCCCTTATCATGGGTCGAACGATAAGTTCCCGATAAGCGATATCCCCAACATTGATCTCAGCTAGCACAGCAGGTGATCCTGAGGCACCAATGGCCATTGTGTGGCGCACGACGTGACTCATGGGTTCCATCCGAAAACAAAGATGTTTCAATGGAGTCAAATGACAATGTGGGTATTATTCAAAATACTATTCTAAGGAATAACTATGGCTTATCCAACTTTGTGGTGAATGTGGTCACGGGATCCAAATGTTAGAGTTAGTAAATTCATTTAACCCGAGTAGAAGAGAGTTCAGAGCCCCAGATTAAAGGTCGAGGAGTAAAAGTTCCTAATACCACCCAATGGCGACGTGGGCCCGTAAAACTCACAGCCATGTTAGTAAAAGCTTTGTAGTGACTAGACTCGACTTCGGCCAAGGAGTGTGGAAGGGGGATTCCTACTGGTAGTCGGCTCTGATACCAACTTGTGATGCCCCCGATTCAGTCGTACACTAATCATGCATGCAAATGTGTACGATCAAGATCAGGGACTCATGGGAAGATATCACAACACAACTCTAAAATGTAAAAAAAAGTTATACAAGCATCATATTACAAGCAAGGGGCCTCGAGGGATGGAATACAAGTTCTCGAACATAAACGAGTCAGCGGAAGCAACAATATCTGAGCACAGACATAAGTTACACAAGTTGCCATAAGATGGCTAGCACAAACTGGGATACAGATCGAAAGAGGCGGAGGCCTCCTGCCTAGGATTCTCCTAAACTACTCCTCATCGGCGGCGGCCTGAACTTAGTAGTAGGCACCCGCGGTGTAGTAGGGGTCATTGTCGATGGTGGCATCTGGCTCCTGAGCTCCAACGTCGTTGCGGCATCCGAGAAGAAGAGGAAAAGGGGGGAAAAGAGGGAGCAAAGCAACCGTGAGTACTCATCCAAAGTACTCGCAAGCAAGGATCTACACTACATATGCATAGGTATATGTGTAAAGAGGCAATATCGGTGGACTGAACTGCAGAATGCCAGAATAAGAGGGGGATAGCTAGTCCTATCGAAGACTACACTTCTGGCAGCCTCCATCTTGCAGCATGTAGAAAAGAGTAGATTGAAGTTCACCAAGTATCATCGCATAGCATAATCCTACCCGGCGATCCTCCCCTCGTCGCCCTGTGGGAAAGTGATCACCGGGTTGTCTCTGGAACTTTTCTGGGTGTGTTTTATTAAGTATCCGGTTCTAGTTGTCATAAGGTCAAGGTACAACTCCGGGTCGTCCTTTTACCGAGGGACACAGCTATTCGAATAGATAAACTTCCCTGCAGGGGTGCACCACATTTCCAAACACACTCGATCCCTCTTGCCGGACACACTTTCTTGGGTCATGCCCGGCCTCGGAAGGTCAACACGTCACAACCCCACCTAGGCACAACAGAGAGGTCAGCACGCCGGTCCAAATCCTATGCACGCAGGGGTCTTGGCTCATCGCATGCAGCCGGTGAGCAGACCTATGCCGCACACCCCAAATCGTACGCAGCCGGTGAGCAGACCTAGCCTCCCTTATACAAGAGCAGGCATTCTAGTCCAACCCGGCACGCGCCGCTCAGTTGCTGATGTCAAGAAGGCTTTGGCTGATACCAAGACGTTGAGTGCCCATAACTGTTCCCGCGTAGTTGGCTAGTGCGTATAGGCCAGTGGCCAGACTCAAATCAAATACCAAGATTTCGTTAAGCAAGTTATTTTGAAGTAGCCACGGACGCCGACCAGGGCCAGGCCCACCTCTCACCTAGGTGGTCTCAACCTGCCCTGTCGCTCCGCCACAGAGATCCACTCGCGGGTACGTCGCCGCTCTGGCTGCTCCGGCGCGTCGTAGCAGTCCGCCTTCGGCTGCTCCGCCACTTAACGAACGAAAGAAGGCACCCGCAGCCGCTTCAGCTGCTCCGGCATCTAGCAGTATAGCCACAGGCGGGAGGCAATACAGATACGGTCCATCGTCTGTCAAGCCTCTAGAACGGGGGGCAGTATAGCCATAAGCAGAACGAAGAAAAGGGAAACAAATTCCCCAGCTCGGCAAACAAGCGAAGAAATCGTGTCCCCTGATCACTGTGTCTAGCGATATCGTCGCTAATCTTCCGGGGGTGCTGCACGGTACCAACCCTGGAGATTACATGGCCGACGATGATGCAATAATTTTTGGAACGATGGAGGTGGACATATTAAGATTCGAGCACGGGAAGCCTCTCGTCAGACCTGGTACTTCCCTAACAACGATGATGCGAAGACTCCATGACTGGTACATGGACATCTACACGAAGTCTGGGAAAAATACTTTGTCGCTATTGGTTAAAGAGGAGCACGGCCTTGTTGGAATTGAACTGTTGTCAGTTCCATTTGAGGAGTTCTTCCAGTTCTACAATCAAAAGGCCCTCGATAAAACAATCATCACTTGCTACTGTCTGTAAGTACTACTTCTCTGTAATTAGTTAAGTCTCTATATATAGCTCAGCTCTTTCATTGCATGTATACATAATTATCCTCACTATATTATGCAGATTGAAGATCGCTGAATTGAAGAAAAGATAGGTGATATTGGGTTCATTAACACAAATCTCATGGATGAATGGAGTGTTAAACATGATGCCAGACAAACCGAGGCCAAGTTTCTCGCATCGTTACTTTGAAATCAAAACAAAGCTACAATACTCTTTCCTTACGAATACTAGTGAGTGTTACTGTCTTGTGCATATTCGGTTTTCCTTATTACTCGAGGTTATAATAATGTAATTGATGAGTTATGCATGCATGCGCAGGTTCCACTTTATTCTGCTAGAGATTAAGCTTGAGCAGAGACTAGCAACTGTCATAGAGTCCAAACGAAAAAATCCAGAGGAGTATGCGATCATGACTAAAATGCTCGAGAAGTAAGTTCAATCGATCATTATCGCACCCACTACAAAAAAAAATACACTTCCATGATGACACGTGTTTGTCACAGTAGGTCACGTTTTTTGTCATGCATGTACATCCATGACAAATTTATGACAGAATCAAGATAGTCATACCTGTGCTGTCGTAGAAGTATTCCATGACATTATGAAAATTATCATCACAGAAGTGTCCACTTCCATGACGATAAATCGCGCGTCACAGAAGTGCTTTCGTCAAGGGTGACCGACACATGGCATCCACCGTAACAGAATGCCGTTAAGCTATCGGGTCGGGTTTTGGATCCGATAACCCGTTAACGGCCCCGACCAATGGGGATTTTCCACGTGTAAAATCATCATTGGTTGGAGGAAACACGTGTCGGCTCATCCCTGGGACAGATGTCATCCACTCATTGGACAGAAGGCGCCTATGATACGTCGATACGTGGCACGGCCCAACAGAGGCCCATTGCTGTGAAAAGGCCAGACCGTTTGACTTGGTCAAAAGGTGGCGGGCCGGCCCATGGAAAGCCTGTTAACGACTTGTTCGCATATAGCCCATTTACAGCCCGCTAACCCAAAGCTCGTTATGCCCTATTCGAATTAGGCCCAGTAGCGTCATCTGGGCCTTCTTCCAGCCCGTTTTAACTTCTGGCCCATGTATGGCCCATGACGTCTTTCGGCCCATATGAGGCCCTATGTAACTCTTGGCCTATTAACTGCCTGTGGTGAAACTGGCCCATAATGAACAGTGTACCACTTTACACCCATTAACGGCCCGTGGTGAAACTGGCCCGTATAGAACAATGCATAACTTTATACCCATTAACGGCCCGTTATTCTGTTGGGCCGTTTCCAGCCCATGTTATCTTTCGGCCTTCTCAGAGCCCATTTATTCTTGGGCTCATTTCCAACATTCGTTTACTTACGGCCCGTTACTGTCATTTTCTGCTTGTGGGCCAAATTCAGCCCGTGGTTACAGTCGACCCGTTTGTGGTCCGTTAATACGTTGGGCCGTTTTCATAGCGTCATCAAATACGGCCTATTAACGATGGCCCGTTATGGTCGACCCATGAACGGACGATTCCAACTCTAGCCCGTTTACGGCCAGAATGCGGTCTGTTTAGCCCATGTTTGGCCAATCGATCATACCGCCCGTATAAGGCCCATTGATGATACGTCCCATAGAAGGCCCATTGTTTCTACGACCCGTAGAAGGCCCATTGTTTCTACGACCCGTAGAAGGCCCGCTGTTTCTACGGCCCGTAGAAGGCCCACTGTTTCTACGGCCCGTAGAAGGCCCACTATTTATACGGCTCGTAGGCCCAGTGTCACTACTGTGGCGTTTATTGTGGCCTAGTTTTTAAAAATAGGTTATTGCAGCCACTAGCAAACCGCAGAAAAAGAACTGCACTGACTACAAGCAAACAAATAAATAAGACAATAAGGAAATAAATAAGCAAGCAACTTACACTAGGCTATCACGGCTATTACACATATTACATCCACTGGGCATCAAAGTTCGCCACCAGTGCAAATATAGGGAACACAACAGCATATAAACGCCGCAGCAAAACAAGTCCAGAACTGAAACCACTTCATAAGAGCTCAAGAAACAATATCCTGGGTACCCATAATGCTGGCAAGATTCTTAGCAAGCTTATTAACTTTCTCTTGTTTGGCGCTTAAGTCCTCCAGCGCTTGTTGTTGCACCAGAAAGTATGCATCTGAATTCTGCAGGGACTTCCTCAGTCCTTCGGCTTCCTGTCGCATAACATCTGATCGATGTCTTTCAACTTGAAGTTGAGATTCAAGAAGCCGAACTGATTCAGGCAACGAGTTTGAAGAGCTGGTGCCAGCAGTGGTAGCCAGTAACTCGAACACTACATCAAGATAGGACTTTGGGGTTATCTCAGTGTCTTCAATATAGTTTTTATCAGCTTTCTTGGAGACCAACAGGGATGTCTCACTATCTTGAACCTTATCTGCTTTACTTCCTTTACCATTGCATAACATGGTACTCTTCGCCAATATTGTATCCGCGTTCTAAAAGAGAAACAAACAAACACATCTCAGGTTTACAATGTAGTATATGGAACTCATTTTGGTAAACCAGTTCAGTAGTAAGGTGGACAGGATAACAGCATGAAACAAACATATATCTATGTAGTATGGTCACTGTATGGTCTATATCATTCTAGTTTATGTTGCCAAATCAAGATAGATACAGTTCGAATCATATCTATTTAAGACAAAGCAGCATAGACAGAATATAAGTGTGGCAAACTACACAGCAATAACAACACTTGTAATGTGCATGGCATGAGAACATAACTGTTCATTCAATTGAAACTGAAATCAACATAGAGCAAGTTACAACAGCAAACAGCAAAACACATTGAAGAAACAGTTTTAAAACACACCTGTTGCGCCATTGGAGTTTCAATTGCATCCTTAAAATTTGAAATTGGTTGGTATCAGTAAATAAAGTGATGTAAGAGCAAATTAGTATGAACCATAGCTACGAAACTTGACCTGAGAACAATTCTTCTTCTGCTTTAAGCGTTGACTTTGTGTTCAGAGTTGTGGTCCTCGTGATTTGGGCACCGCAGGAGGAGGACAAACAACACAAGGTTTTCTTTGACACATATCTGTGACAGAAGTAATTGAGTAAGGGCTTGTTTGAATTTGAGGATTCTAACAATGCAGGGATAGGAAATAGACAAGAATAGGATAGGAATGCACGTGCAAAACAGAGAATTTAAAAACACAGGATTTCTGCCAATCTGGGTGTTTGATTCACAAAATTGGAAGATCACAGGATGCAAAAAAGCATGGTGAGATTAGGTCAAACCACAAGAAAATGTACGGTTATAATGCTATTATGCTACTATCTCTTAGTCTTGTGCTTGATGAATAGGAATATGAAAAGGAGGAGAAGTGGAAATTAGAATTCCTACGGTTTTTCTTTCAAGGAGACACTAAAGAACAAATCCTACAGTTTTCCTTTGCTCCATTCCATTGCACCAAATTCATGAAAAGTAGTACCATAGGAAACTTTCAAATTCCTATGTTTTTCATTCACTTTTCCTTTCAAGCACTGGCGATTCTAGTAGCCAGGCTTGAGCAAGGAAAATCCTACACTAAAAAAATGTTTTTGTGCTACTTCTATTACTTTGGACCCAGGCCACTGCCATACTAGCTCAACTCCCAGGCCCATCGACAAATGCACAGCTCAAACGTGCAGAGATAAATAATGATGGCGTTTAAGAGAGTCCATCATGGATAGCTAAGTTGCCTGGTACCTCACTTCTTGTCATATAGTAGGATAAAATAATCGTATTTCCCGTTACTACGAGTGCTCAGTGGACAATATATATAACATGTAGAGTAAAAAAGAGATGCAACAAGTGTACAACCTCTTTGGCGAAGCCATGTCGATCTCAGCGTGATTGGGTTGGCGGGTGAGGATGCTTCGGCTGACTTTGCTGTCGGAGGAGGGGAAGAAGATCTTAGGTGTCTGGAGATGGAGCCCGAGGTACTGCTCCGCTGTGATGGAGGGTTTCGTCGTTGGAGCAGCTCCGGTGAGTTGGACAACGCCGAGGCTGAAGCAGGACAAGAGAGACAACAAACAACGTTAAGCTGAGTGGAATTCTAATAGCATTTCCAATACATGACGTAAAATACATAACCACAAAGTGCTAGATGTAAAATACATTATCCGCTCATCTCTGAACTTAACTGTCGAAACTGAACTTAACTGTCGACACTGAATTTTGTTGTCGAAACTGAATTTTGCTGTCGAAACTGAACGCACTAGCAAGGTGAGGCTACACGCAGGTCGACTGACTTTTTCATCTCTGGTCAGTCCATTTTGTAGCCGTTGGATACGAAATCAAGGTCCTGCGGTTCATCTTCAACCTCCACCCCCCTGAGCCGCCAGCCACCACCGGCCAAACAGCAGCCCCCTGCCACCCGCGGCCGGCGGTGCGCCGCCCCGCCCGCCCCAAAAACACTCCCCACTGCCGGTCTGCGGCTGCCACAGCCATCCCTCTAGGCCCCCCGTGCCGAGCTTTTTCTCCGGTGATCCCCACGCCACCGCCCCGCCACCGCCGGCGACCACCGCCCCCATCCTGAACCCTAAGATAGATAGTGGGGTACCTCTCCGGCGAGCCCCCCTCCCTGCTGCGGCTGGTTCTTCCATCACCCCGGCGAGCCCACCCCTTGAAAATTGACTGACCCAAAAGTCGATTCAGTCGACTGAAGTGTAGCCAAATTGGAGCAGCATCGCAAGCAAGAGCAAGAGCGAGAGCAGCAGCGCAAGCAAGAGCAATAGCAAGAGCAGACCTGACAGGGGACCGAGAGCAAGAGCAGAGCAGCAGCGCGAGCGAGAGCTAAAGCAGCAGCAGCTCCTACTAATGTGGACGCCGCCACCGAGGGAGCGACACCGTGGAGGAAGTGGCCGGCGACGCCGCCGTGGATGGAGCTGTGCCGTATCGGCTCAGAACCGAGCGCCGGCAGCACCGTGAGATCGAATCAAAAAGAAAATGCGGCGATTAGTGTACAACCTCTTTGGTGACGCCGATTAGGCCACAGCTTCATCCAAGGAAACGGTGATGATGATGCTCTTCCGGAGGTGCAGGTGAAGACGGCGGTGTGGGAATGGAGGTGGCGCGAAAGACGAGGGGAACGTCGGGGCAGCTCCTTGGAGGTGGAGGATAGGGTGGCTGAACCGGCAGGACGATGAGATTGACGGCGGATCCTCATCCGGTACGGTGGATGAGGGACGTCGAGGTGT
The DNA here is from genome assembly GCF_002162155.2 of Triticum dicoccoides. NCBI lineage: Eukaryota > Viridiplantae > Streptophyta > Magnoliopsida > Poales > Poaceae > Triticum > Triticum dicoccoides. Next base: position 589,608,715 of record NC_041393.1, read on the forward strand.
TGCTATGGACGACGTCGTCGGGGAAAAGGCTCCGGCTGGGTGGCGGACGGAGCAGGGTGTGGGGTTTCGTCGCGGGTTTTCGCGGCCTCGGTGTACGAATGGGTGGGCGGATGGGATGGCAGTGGGGAACCATGGCTTAGAGACGTGCTTGTCCGAAATGTGGGGTAAGTTACAAAAGTATCCCCCCCCACCGATTTGAGGCGGTTCTTTCGGCTCAGGGGTACGATGGGCATTTCGCGTGTCGGGATTTCACAGGAGGTGGGAGTTTTCGCGCGCGTTGTAATTTCGGAATAGCATGGCGCGGGTTGAGATGGAGGGAGAGTTGTCGGAGCACAACAAGACAAATATATATCTTAAATATTTTGGGCTAACAAGGCGCGGGTTGAAGAGGCGGGAGTTTCACAGCATGATAGACAGAGACGCTAGCTTGAATTTTCGGCATAACAAGGCGCGGCTTGAAATTTCGGAAGAACAAGCTTAACATGTACCCCAAAAAAAGACAATTTGCACCTCAACACGCACAACACACACACACACACACACAAACACCATTTAGACTAGACTAAGGTACACGTGCATTGCACGCATGAGATTTGGCAACCAAATTATGTATAAATACCACATTATAGCATGCAAGCTTTGAGTCATATATGCATGATGTAGATGTTCGTTTAATTCTTATAGTTCATTTCATTCAAAATCATCTAGTTTTGATATAAGAAAGCTAATCTATTTTAAGATTCATGGAATTGTGCGCTGTAAGACATAAAGTAAAAAACAAATAATGGCAAATCATGTAGAAAAACATTTGGGCAATTCTGATACAGAAGATTCTAGAACAAATAAGAAGTGCTTGTGTTTTGATGTTTGTGCATTATGTTTAAGTTTAACCATGGAGTCTTCTAGATTATACATGTGGCAAAATCTGGTGCAATCTAGATGATATGCAACAACCAATAGTGCTCAAATTTGCCATCTTTGGATCATCAGATTCGCCTCATCCAACGACCATCTTTCAAACTTAAAGTTACCCGCACACAATATAAAAAATATAATATCTATATCTATATCTATATATATACCTATACCTATACCTACCTACTATTAAAGGGAGGTAATATTCTTGGTTTGGTTTAATCTGCCGCTTTGATTTTCGTCCGTCGTTATTTACGTCAAATTTTGTCTGTCGTTCATTATCCTGCCTCTTTACTCGTGCAGTATAAACCGATTGGAAACCGACTCAAGTCGACGAACCAAGCAACGAGGTAGCGATCGGGCAGCCCATCTAGCGGCAGCAGCCCAGATTAAGCAACGAGGCAGCGATCGGGCAGCCCATCTAGCGGCAGCAGCTCAGATTATTATTTTCCTGAGCTGACGGTGGCAGCCCAGCCGATTGTGATTGGAGACAGCCAGGCCTTTTTTTAGCGGTAGCAGCCCTGCCTATGGATTGAAGGCAGCTCCGTTTTAGTTAAATTCACTGTCTAAAAAAACTTAAATAATTCCACCTTGCTTTCTTACATCGAATCATGTCAGTTGATATACGTCTTAACTTCCTACGTAATCAGCAAGCTGATTTGAGATTCATTAACCAGATGAGGAGGCATGGAGGGAGAAAGTAATCAAATTTGTGTGCACCGGTTTTAGGCAAATTTATCTAGATTCATGAGTTGATGACATGACCCAGTACTGGGATAATTAGGGACTATGGGATTTATGACATGCATAATTACAATATGAAAAGCAAGAGTTAAATCTTATTTCCAAGGAAAGCTAAGAGATGAAATCTCCTGGATTTTAATGAAAGGAAAAATAGTGCATAGAGAGATTAAGTACAGATTTGGCTAAGGGCACTTCCAACACATTATATATATTTAGATTTCGATACTCCCTCTTTTCTCCCTTTAAAATGAGTAGTAGCTTCTCCAACAAACACCAATGCGTAGTAGCTTCTCCAACGAACACCGTTCGGAAGCTGTTTCTGACCAAATTTAGTTACACGTTAATTTTTTCTCCCGTTGCAACGCACGGGCATATGTGCTAGTCTCTCCCTAATAATAAAGCACGGATTGGGTCTTCGGGTTCACCGTCACAATACGCTTTCTTCTCATGTCATAATACGCTTTTACAATTTGTATGGACAAAATCGTAATATAAACGAGGTGGTACTAATATATATTTTCGTCCGTCCACCTCCCTCTCCAAATTTTGGTTCGGTTCTTACGTTTTTTGCAGCTTCAATGGGCCAGAAAATTTGCTATGGGCCGGTAAAAAAAAATTCAACCTCACGACTTGCTCTCCTCTCCTGACGGCTGCAACAAAGGAAAAAATTCTTTTGCCTATGCTGCAATTTCAGATTAATTAGTCCCACCCTGCCGCTTTGCATCATATCCTAGCAGTTTATATACTTTTGGAGTTGGCAGAATCAACAAGGCAACAAAAGACACGAAGAAAGACGCCATGCATCACAAATCGATAGCCCGGAAGGAAGCTCACGAGCAATGAAAGAGGGAGAGGCACAGAAAATATTTAAAAAAAGCAGCATGGATGCCTAGCCTAACGGCTGGTGCTGCAGCATCGCCCGCCCGACCAGAGCTAGCTCCTCTCCGGAGGAGACATGGCCGCCGTGGGATTCCCAGAGCCAGCTCCTGTCCGGAGGAGACATGGCCGCCGTGGGATTCCCGTCGGTGGAGCAGGGGTGCGGGGGGTCCCGGGCTCCCGGTAGCAGGAGGTCAGGACTCGGGCGGCGGCGAAGGGACGCGGCGGCGGGCGCACGGTTGCTGGGACGTCGAGATCCATGGCGGTTGGTGTGGTTCCTTTGGTCTCGCGGACGAAGGCAGGGGAGAGGAGGTGCGCATGCGGAGCTGCGAGCGAGATCCCGGCTTGTGCGGTTTCATCGATTCATATACGTGTGCCTTGGTGATTCAACAAGAGGCAACGGAAATCAAGGGAAGAACGAACCGAACCCAGAGGAGGGACAACGCAGGCTCGGGGTGGCAGCGCACCTCTGCGGTGGTGCCATGGCGCTGGCCAGATGGAAAGGGGATGGGGCGCTGATACGGGGCCGAACCGTGCGGCGGCGCCACGGGCAGAGGCAGCCGGAGCTGCGCAGCCGGACAGAGGAGGACAATGGATCTCGGAGGAGGAGCGGCGAGCCGGCGACGCCATGGACAGAGTATTAGGAGCTGCCTGGCCGAGCAGAGAATGAGAGAGAGTGGAGGTTTGAGGGGCAGCGGCCTCGCCGGAGTGACGAACGAGCGTGATCTGCTGCTGTGGGGGAAGCTGCAGGCTGGCCATGGCGGGCGTGATCTGGTCCTGTGGGGGGAAGCTGCAGGCTAGGCTTGGAGAGTTAAAGGCCGCCGCCCTGTGCTCTGCTGTTCTGGCAGCTCCTATGGCGAAGAAGATGAAGAGAAAGGGGATCTCGTTTTGGGGTGTATGAGAAGGGCATAGAAACGAGTGGTGGTGTAGGACGGTATGTCTCTTAGATATAAGATGGGTTTTTGTGTGTAACTTCACGAGGACATGTGTACGCATATACTTACTCCGTTTCAAAATACATGACTCATTTTGTACTAACTTTGTACTCCCTCCGTCCGTCCATTCCTCCGACAAGTATTTCCGGACGGAGGGAGTACTAAAGTTAGTACAAAGTTGGGTCAAACGGAGGGAGTATGAGTTTGTTGTCCATATTTGCCTCTAATTGTATTTCCTGGCGGACTATACGCTAGACCGTAAACGGATGTTCGTTTTGTCCGGATTTTGTTCGTCTGCGTCTAGAAAACAAACGTCCATACCTATCTTTTTTCGGAGGCGTCCAGCGCTACAGACTATCCCAAAAAAGTCCGACCACCCCTCACCGTGTCCGCCGCGTCGGCCGCACCCGCTGTGCGCTCGAGCTCACGTGTCCACACGCGCTCGTCCCAAAGCTCGTCCGTGCTCTCCGCGCCGCTCTGTTCGCCGAGCGCGAGGCGCCGCCCCGCCCCGCCGCTGCCGCCGCAGCGCCCTCCCGCTGTAGCCGTCGACCCATGGCTCGTGCCGGCCTGCCCAGCAGCAGTCGGCCATCGGCGCTTGGGGCTCGAGCAGTCCCGCCTGCA
>NC_041393.1:589613066-589619189 GCF_002162155.2 Triticum dicoccoides
CCCCCACGCTCGCCCACAGCAGAGCCCACCTCTGCGCGCTCGCGAGCGCCGAGCTCCGGAGCCACCGCAGCTCGCCCCACGCAATGCTCGCCCCCGCGCGCCCGCATGCTCGCCAGCCAGCGCACCCGCACGCCCGCCACCACGTGCTGACCGGCCGTTCCACAAAGGTCGTCGATGTGTTCAATCAGGCGGGGTGGTTCTGGACGCCAACCCGCGGCTCTCGGCGGCGACTACGACGACAGGGAGATGTGTCAGCTCGAGCACAGAGCCGAACCACCAGCCGGGGATGCGCGCTGCGGTACAGATCCGGCGTGACTCGACGAGGTCGCACGCGCCGGCATTGTGGGGAAGAAATAGAGAAAGGAGGAGAGAGAGAGGGGTGGATGGGTGAAAGGACCTATCTTTTTCTCCCGTTGCAACGCACGGGCTCTTTTGCTAGTATAATATCTATAGGGGTATAGATATAGATATGTGATGCGAAAGTCGCCCATCATCTCCAATTAGAATAGTGTGTCCATGCACGGATGCGACGTGGCCAAATGATGTCTGCCATCGGTATCTCAAATTCAAATCAGTCTGACCTTGTTCAATGTGTATACATTACAACATACTCGTTTCCAAACCACACCGCGCAGATCTCTGTTATATTCACGCATGCATGGGTTTCAAACATCAGGATCTCTTATTCAAATATTTGAATTCAACTTTACATTGATTATGACCTCACCTATTCTTTTACACCCATACAGTAGTCTTCTCTTCCTATGTTTTTCATTCACTTTTCCTTTCAAGCACTGGCGATTCTAGTAGCCAGGCTTGAGCAAGGAAAATCCTACACTAAAAAAATGTTTTTGTGCTACTTCTATTACTTTGGACCCAAGCCACTGCCATACTAGCTCAACTCCCAGGCCCATCGACAAATGCACAGCTCAAACGCGCAGAGATAAATAATGATGGCGTTTAAGAGAGTCCATCATGGATAGCTAAGTTGCCTGGTACCTCACTTCTTGTCATATAGTAGGATAAAATAATCGTATTTCTCGTTACTACGAGTGCTCAGTGGACAATATATATAACATGTAGAGTAAAAAAGAGATGCAACAAGTATACAACCTCTTTGGCGAAGCCATGTCGATCTCAGCGTGATTGGGTTGGCCGGTGAGGATGCTTTGGCTGACTTTGCTGTCGGAGGAGGGGAAGAAGATCTTAGGTGTCTGGAGATGGAGCCCGAGGTACTGCTCCGCTGTGATGGAGGATTTTGTCGTTGGAGCAGCTCCGGTGAGTTGGACGACGCCGAGGCTGAAGCAGGACAAGAGAGACAACAAACAACGTTAAGCTGAGTGGAATTCTAATAGCATTTCCAATACATGACGTAAAATACATAACCACAAAGTGCTAGATGTAAAATACATTAGCCGCTCATCTCTGAACTTAACTGTCGAAACTGAACTTAACTGTCGAAACTGAACTTAACTGTCGAAACTGAATTTTGCTGTCGAAACTGGATTTTGCTTCGAAACTGAATGCACTAGCAAGTTGAGGCTACACGCAGGTCGACTGACTTTTTCATCTCTGGTCAGTCGATTTTGTAGCCGTTGGATACGAAATCAAGGTCCTGCGGTTCATCTTCAACCTCCACCCCCCTGAGCCGCCAGCCACCACCGCCCAAACAGCAGCCCCCTGCCGCCCGCGGCCGGCGGTGCGCCGCCCCGCCCGCCCCGAAAACACTCCCCACTGCCGGTCTGCGGCTGCCCCAGCCATCCCTCTAGGCCCCCCGTGCCGAGCTTTTTCTCCGGTGATCCCCACGCCACCGCCCCGCCACCGCCGGCGACCACCGCCCCCATCCTGAACCCTAAGATAGATAGTGGGGTACCTCTCCGGCGAGCCCCCCTCCCTGCTGCGGCTGATTCTTCCTTCACCCCGGCGAGCCCACCCCTTGAAAATTGACTGACCCAAAAGTCGATTCAGTCGACTGAAGTGTAGCCAAATTGGAGCAGCATCGCAAGCAAGAGCAAGAGCGAGAGAAGCAGCGCAAGCAAGAGCAATAGCAAGAGCAGACCAGGCATGGGACCGAGAGCAAGAGCAGAGCAGCAGCGCGAGCGAGAGCTAAAGCAGCAGCAGCTCCTACTAATGTGGACGCCGCCACTGAGGGAGCGACACCGTGGAGGAAGTGGCCGGCGACGCCGCCGTGGATGGAGCTGTGCCGTGTTGGCTCGGAACCGAGCGCCGGCAGCACCGTGAGATCGAATCAAAAAGGAAATGCGGCGATTAGTGTACAACCTCTTTGGTGGCGCCGATTAGGCCACAGCTTCATCCAAGGAAACGGTGATGATGATGCTCTTTCGGTGGTGCAGGTGAAGACGGCGGTGTGGGAATGGAGGTGGCGCGAAAGATGAGGGGAACGTCGGGGCAGCTCCTTGGAGGTGGAGGATGGGGTGGCTGAACCGGCAGGACGATGAGATCGACGGCGGATCCTCATCCGGTACGGTGGATGAGGGACGTCAAGGTGTTGCTATGGACGACGTCGTCGGGGAAGAGGCTCCGGCTGGGTAGCGGACGGAGCAGGGTGTGGGGTTTCGTCGCGGGTTTTCGCGGCCTCGGTGTACGAATGGGGGGGGCGGATGGGATGGCAGTGGGGAACCATGGCTTAGAGACACGCTTGTCCGAAATGTGGGTAAGTTACGAAAGTATCCCCCCCCCACCGATTTGAGGCGGTTCTTTCGGTTCAGGGGTACGACGGGCATTTCGCGTGTCGGGATTTCACAGGAGGTGGGAGTTTTTGCGCGCGTTGTAATTTCGGAATAGCAAGGCGCGGGTTGAGATGGAGGGAGAGTTGTCGGAGCACAACGAGACAAATATATATCTTAAATATTTTGGGCTAACAAGGCGCGGGTTGAAGAGGCGGGAGTTTCACAACATGATAGACAGAGACGCTAGCTTGAATGTTTGGCGTAACAAGGCGCGGCTTGAAATTTCGGAAGAACAAGCTTAACATGTACCTCAAAAAAAGACAATTTGCACCTCAACACGCATAACACACACACACAAACACCATTTAGACTAGAGTAAGGTACACGTGCATTGCACGCATGAGATTTGGCAACCAAATTATGTATAAATACCACATTATAGCATGCAAGCTTTAAGTCATATATGCATGATGTAGATGTTCGTTTAATTCTTATAGTTCATTTCATTCAAAATCATCTAGTTTTTATAAGAAAGCTAATCTATTTTAAGATTCATGGAATTGTGCGTTGTAAGACATAAAGTAAAAACAAATAATGGCAAATCATGTAGAAAAACATTTGGGCAATTCTGATACAGAAGATTCTAGAACAAATAAGAAGTGCTTGTGTTTTGATGTTTGTGCATTATGCTTAAGTTCAATCATGAAGTCTTCTATATTATACATGTGGCGAAATCTGGTGCAATCTAGATGATATCCAACAATCAATAGTGCTCAAATTTGCCATCTTTGGACCATCAGATTCGCCTCATCCAACGACTATCTTTCAAAGTTAAAGTTACCCGCACACAATATAATAAAATATAATATCTATATCTATATCTATATACCTATTATTAAAGGGAGGTAATATTCTTGGTTTGGTTTAATCTGCCGCTTTGATTTTCGTCCGTCGTTATTTACGTCAAATTTTGTCTGTCGTTCGTTATCCTGCCTCTTTACTCGCGCAGTATAAACCGATTGGAAACCGACTCAAGTCGACGAACCAAGCAACGAGGTAGCGATCGGGCAGCCCATCTAGCGGCAGCAGCCCAGATTAAGCAACGAGGCAGCGATCGGACAGCCCATCTAGCGGCAGCAGCTCAGATTATTATTTTCCTGAGCTCACGGTAGCAGCCCAGCCGATTGTGATTGGAGACAGCCAGGCCTTTTTTTTAGCGGTAGCAGCCCTGCCGATGGATTGAAGGCAGCTCCGTTTTAGTTAAATTCGCTGTCTAAAAAAACTTAAATAATTCCACCTTGCTTTCTTACATCGAATCATGTCAGTTGATATACGTCTTAACTTCCTACGTAATCAGCAAGCTGATTTGAGATTCATTAACCAGATGAGGAGGCATGGAGGCAGAAAGTAATCAAATCTGTGTGCACCGGTTTTAGGCAAATTTATCTAGATTCATGAGTTGATGACATGACCCAGTACTGGGATAATTAGGGACTATGGGATTTATGACATGCATAATTACAATATGAAAAGCAAGAGTTAAATCTTATTTCCAAGGAAAGCTAAGAGATGAAATCTCCTGGATTTTAATGAAAGGAAAAATAGTGCATAGAGAGATTAAGTACAGATTTGGCTAAGGGCACTTCCAACACATTATATATATTTAGATTTCGATACTCCCTTTTTTCTCCCTTTAAAATGAGTAGTAGCTTCTCCAACAAACACCAATGCGTAGTAGCTTGTCCAACGAACACCGTTCGGAAGCTGTTTCTGACCAAATTTAGTTACACGTTAATTTTTTCTCCCGTTGCAACGCACGGGCATATGTGCTAGTCTCTCCCTAATAATAAAGCACGGATTGGGTCTTCGGGTTCACCGTCACAATACGCTTTCTTGTCATGTCATAATACGCTTTTACAATTTGTATGGACAAAATCGTAATATAAACGAGGTGGTACTAATATATATTTTCGTCCGTCCACCTTCCTCTCCAAATTTTGGTTCGGTTCGTACGTTTTTTGCAGCTTCGATGGGCCAGAAAATTTGCTATGGGCCAGTAAAAAAATTCAACCTCACGACCTGCTCTCCTCTCCTGACGGCTGCAACAAAGGAAAAAATTCTTTTGCCTATGCTGCAATTTCTTCTGGTGGCACTTGTGGAATAATAGAAATAAAGTCCGAGAAGGAGAGCTACCAGTGCATGCAACAGAGCTTGTGAGACGCATTAGAAGTAATGCACTGGAGTATGAGCAGATTTTCTCGCCGGCTAAGAATAAAGTGTCCCCTGGGAGATGGCAGCCACCTGAGAGCAACGTGATCAAGTTTAACTTAGATGGGGCTTTCATCCCTGGGGAATCTTTTGGGGTTTGGGGAGTTGTTGCTCGGGATAGCAGTGGACACGTGATTGTTGCGCGAGCTGGTCGACAGGAACACATCCATGATGCATTTGGCGCCGAGGTAAGCGCCATGGCTGCGGCAGTGACGACAGCAGCTGAGCTTGGAGCCACTAGAGTTGTGTTTGAGACGGATTCAGAGCTGCTAGCTGAGGCCTTGGATATCCGGAAAGCAGACTCCTCACCATATGCAGCGATAATTGAAGATATCAAGTTCCAGCTCAAGCTGTGGTTCTCCAAATGGCATGTGAGTGCCTGTCGACGGACTATGAATTCCGTGGCACATGAACTAGCTCAGATTGGTTGTAGTTGTTTGCCAAATATATGTATGGAATGGAACGACTCTGTACCGCCCAATGTGGTTGATCGCGTGCTGGGTGATATGCCCGGACGTCGTTAATCTATAAAGCTTTGCTTTACCCTCAAAAAAATTTCAGATTAATTAGTCCCACCCTGCCGCTTTGCATCATATCCTAGCAGTTTATATACTTTTGGAGTTGGCAGAATCAACAAGGCAACAAAAGACACGAAGAAAGACGCCATGCATCACAAATCGATAGCCCGGAAGGAAGCTCACGAGAAATGAAAGAGGGAGAGGCACAGAAAATATTTAAAAAAAGCAGCATGGATGCCTAGCCTAACGGCTGGTGCTGCAGCATCGACCGCCCGACCAGAGCTAGCTCCTCTCCGGAGGAGACATGGCCGCCGTGGGATTCCCGTCGGCGTAGCAGGGGTGCGGGGAGTCCCGGGCTCCCGGTAGCAGGAGGTCAGGACTCGGGCGGCGGTGGAGGGACGCGGCGGCGGGCGCACGGTTGCTGGGACGTCGAGATCCATGGCGGTTGGCGTGGTTCCTTTGGTCTTGCGGACGAAGGCAGGGGAGAGGAGGTGCGCATGCGGAGCTGCGAGCGAGATACCGGCTTGTGCGGTTTCATCGATTCATATACGTGTGCCTTGGTGATTCAACAAGAGGCAACGGAAATCAAGGGAAGAACGAACCGAACCCAGAGGAGGGACAACGCAGGCTCGGGGTGGCAGCGCACC
>NC_041393.1:589620497-589627774 GCF_002162155.2 Triticum dicoccoides
CCCCACGCTCGCCCACAGCAGAGCCCACCTCTGCGCGCTCGCGAGCGCCGAGCTCCGGAGCCACCGCAGCTGGCCCCACGCAATGCTCGCCCCCGCGCGCCCGCATGCTCGCCAGCCAGCGCACCCGCACGCCCGCCACCACGTGCTGACCGGCCGTTCCACAAAGGTCGTCGATGTGTTCAATCAGGCGGGGTGGTTCTGGACGCCAACCCGCGGCTCTCGGCGGCGACTACGACGACAGGGAGATGTGTCAGCTCGAGCACAGAGCCGAACCACCAGCCGGGGATGCGCGCTGCGGTACAGATCCGGCGTGACTCGACGAGGTCGCACGCGCCGGCATTGTGGGGAAGAAATAGAGAAAGGAGGAGAGAGAGAGGGGTGGATGGGTGAAAGGACCTATCTTTTTCTCCCGTTGCAACGCACGGGCTCTTTTGCTAGTATAATATATATAGGGGTATAGATATAGATATGTGATGCGAAAGTCGCCCATCATCTCCAATTAGAATAGTGTGTCCATGCACGGATGCGACGTGGCCAAATGATGTCTGCCATCGGTATCTCAAATTCAAATCAGTCTGACCTTGTTCAATGTGTATACATTACAACATACTCGTTTCCAAACCACACCGCGCAGATCTCTGTTATATTCACGCATGCATGGGTTTCAAACATCAGGATCTCTTATTCAAATATTTGAATTCAACTTTACATTGATTATGACCTCACCTATTCTTTTACACCCATACAGTAGTCTTCTCTTCCTATGTTTTTCATTCACTTTTCCTTTCAAGCACTGGCGATTCTAGTAGCCAGGCTTGAGCAAGGAAAATCCTACACTAAAAAAATGTTTTTGTGCTACTTCTATTACTTTGGACCCAGGCCACTGCCATACTAGCTCAACTCCCAGGCCCATCGACAAATGCACAGCTCAAACGCGCAGAGATAAATAATGATGGCGTTTAAGAGAGTCCATCATGGATAGCTAAGTTGCCTGGTACCTCACTTCTTGTCATATAGTAGGATAAAATAATCGTATTTCTCGTTACTACGAGTGCTCAGTGGACAATATATATAACATGTAGAGTAAAAAAGAGATGCAACAAGTATACAACCTCTTTGGCGAAGCCATGTCGATCTCAGCGTGATTGGGTTGGCCGGTGAGGATGCTTTGGCTGACTTTGCTGTCGGAGGAGGGGAAGAAGATCTTAGGTGTCTGGAGATGGAGCCCGAGGTACTGCTCCGCTGTGATGGAGGATTTTATCGTTGGAGCAGCTCCGGTGAGTTGGACGACGCCGAGGCTGAAGCAGGACAAGAGAGACAACAAACAACGTTAAGCTGAGTGGAATTCTAATAGCATTTCCAATACATGACGTAAAATATATAACCACAAAGTGCTAGATGTAAAATACATTAGCCGCTCATCTCTGAACTTAACTGTCGAAACTGAACTTAACTGTCGAAACTGAACTTAACTGTCGAAACTGAATTTTGCTGTCGAAACTGAATTTTGCTTCGAAACTGAATGCACTAGCAAGTTGAGGCTACACGCAGGTCGACTGACTTTTTCATCTCTGGTCAGTCGATTTTGTAGCCGTTGGATACGAAATCAAGGTCCTGCGGTTCATCTTCAACCTCCACCCCCCTGAGCCGCCAGCCACCACCGCCCAAACAGCAGCCCCCTGCCGCCCGCGGCCGGCGGTGCGCCGCCCCGCCCGCCCCGAAAACACTCCCCACTCCCGGTCTGCGGCTGCCCCAGCCATCCCTCTAGGCCCCCCGTGCCGAGCTTTTTCTCCGGTGATCCCCACGCCACCGCCCCGCCACCGCCGGCGACCACCGCCCCCATCCTGAACCCTAAGATAGATAGTGGGGTACCTCTCCGGCGAGCCCCCCTCCCTGCTGCGGCTGGTTCTTCCTTCACCCCGGCGAGCCCACCCCTTGAAAATTGACTGACCCAAAAGTCGATTCAGTCGACTGAAGTGTAGCCAAATTGGAGCAGCATCGCAAGCAAGAGCAAGAGCGAGAGAAGCAGCGCAAGCAAGAGCAATAGCAAGAGCAGACCAGGCAGGGGACCGAGAGCAAGAGCAGAGCAGCAGCGCGAGCGAGAGCTAAAGCAGCAGCAGCTCCTACTAATGTGGACGCCGCCACTGAGGGAGCGACACCGTGGAGGAAGTGGCCGGCGACGCCGCCGTGGATGGAGCTGTGCCGTGTTGGCTCGGAACCGAGCGCCGGCAGCACCGTGAGATCGAATCAAAAAGGAAATGCGGCGATTAGTGTACAACCTCTTTGGTGGCGCCGATTAGGCCACAGCTTCATCCAAGGAAACGGTGATGATGATGCTCTTTCGGTGGTGCAGGTGAAGACGGCGGTGTGGGAATGGAGGTGGCGCGAAAGATGAGGGGAACGTCGGGGCAGCTCCTTGGAGGTGGAGGATGGGGTGGCTGAACCGGCAGGACGATGAGATCGACGGCGGATCCTCATCCGGTACGGTGGATGAGGGACGTCAAGGTGTTGCTATGGACGACGTCGTCGGGGAAGAGGCTCCGGCTGGGTAGCGGATGGAGCAGGGTGTGGGGTTTCGTCGCGGGTTTTCGCGGCCTCGGTGTACGAATGGGGGGGGGGCGGATGGGATGGCAGTGGGGAACCATGGCTTAGAGACACGCTTGTCCGAAATGTGGGTAAGTTACGAAAGTATCCCCCCCCCCACCGATTTGAGGCGGTTCTTTCGGTTCAGGGGTACGACGGGCATTTCGCGTGTCGGGATTTCACAGGAGGTGGGAGTTTTTGCGCGCGTTGTAATTTCGGAATAGCAAGGCGCGGGTTGAGATGGAGGGAGAGTTGTCGGAGCACAACGAGACAAATATATATCTTAAATATTTTGGGCTAACAAGGCGCGGGTTGAAGAGGCGGGAGTTTCACAACATGATAGACAGAGACGCTAGCTTGAATGTTTGGCGTAACAAGGCGCGGCTTGAAATTTCGGAAGAACAAGCTTAACATGTACCCCAAAAAAAGACAATTTGCACCTCAACACGCATAACACACACACACAAACACCATTTAGACTAGAGTAAGGTACACGTGCATTGCACGCATGAGATTTGGCAACCAAATTATGTATAAATACCACATTATAGCATGCAAGCTTTAAGTCATATATGCATGATGTAGATGTTCGTTTAATTCTTATAGTTCATTTCATTCAAAATCATCTAGTTTTTATAAGAAAGCTAATCTATTTTAAGATTCATGGAATTGTGCGTTGTAAGACATAAAGTAAAAACAAATAATGGCAAATCATGTAGAAAAACATTTGGGCAATTCTGATACAGAAGATTCTAGAACAAATAAGAAGTGCTTGTGTTTTGATGTTTGTGCATTATGCTTAAGTTCAATCATGAAGTCTTCTATATTATACATGTGGCGAAATCTGGTGCAATCTAGATGATATCCAACAATCAATAGTGCTCAAATTTGCCATCTTTGGACCATCAGATTCGCCTCATCCAACGACTATCTTTCAAAGTTAAAGTTACCCGCACACAATATAATAAAATATAATATCTATATCTATATCTATATACCTATTATTAAAGGGAGGTAATATTCTTGGTTTGGTTTAATCTGCCGCTTTGATTTTCGTCCGTCGTTATTTACGTCAAATTTTGTCTGTCGTTCGTTATCCTGCCTCTTTACTCGCGCAGTATAAACCGATTGGAAACCGACTCAAGTCGACGAACCAAGCAACGAGGTAGCGATCGGGCAGCCCATCTAGCGGCAGCAGCCCAGATTAAGCAACGAGGCAGCGATCGGACAGCCCATCTAGCGGCAGCAGCTCAGATTATTATTTTCCTGAGCTCACGGTAGCAGCCCAGCCGATTGTGATTGGAGACAGCCAGGCCTTTTTTTTAGCGGTAGCAGCCCTGCCGATGGATTGAAGGCAGCTCCGTTTTAGTTAAATTCGCTGTCTAAAAAAACTTAAATAATTCCACCTTGCTTTCTTACATCGAATCATGTCAGTTGATATACGTCTTAACTTCCTACGTAATCAGCAAGCTGATTTGAGATTCATTAACCAGATGAGGAGGCATGGAGGCAGAAAGTAATCAAATCTGTGTGCACCGGTTTTAGGCAAATTTATCTAGATTCATGAGTTGATGACATGACCCAGTACTGGGATAATTAGGGACTATGGGATTTATGACATGCATAATTACAATATGAAAAGCAAGAGTTAAATCTTATTTCCAAGGAAAGCTAAGAGATGAAATCTCCTGGATTTTAATGAAAGGAAAAATAGTGCATAGAGAGATTAAGTACAGATTTGGCTAAGGGCACTTCCAACACATTATATATATTTAGATTTCGATACTCCCTTTTTTCTCCCTTTAAAATGAGTAGTAGCTTCTCCAACAAACACCAATGCGTAGTAGCTTGTCCAACGAACACCGTTCGGAAGCTGTTTCTGACCAAATTTAGTTACACGTTAATTTTTTCTCCCGTTGCAACGCACGGGCATATGTGCTAGTCTCTCCCTAATAATAAAGCACGGATTGGGTCTTCGGGTTCACCGTCACAATACGCTTTCTTGTCATGTCATAATACGCTTTTACAATTTGTATGGACAAAATCGTAATATAAACGAGGTGGTACTAATATATATTTTCGTCCGTCCACCTTCCTCTCCAAATTTTGGTTCGGTTCGTACGTTTTTTGCAGCTTCGATGGGCCAGAAAATTTGCTATGGGCCAGTAAAAAAATTCAACCTCACGACCTGCTCTCCTCTCCTGACGGCTGCAACAAAGGAAAAAATTCTTTTGCCTATGCTGCAATTTCTTCTGGTGGCACTTGTGGAATAATAGAAATAAAGTCCGAGAAGGAGAGCTACCAGTGCATGCAACAGAGCTTGTGAGACGCATTAGAAGTAATGCACTGGAGTATGAGCAGATTTTCTCGCCGGCTAAGAATAAAGTGTCCCCTGGGAGATGGCAGCCACCTGAGAGCAACGTGATCAAGTTTAACTTAGATGGGGCTTTCATCCCTGGGGAATCTTTTGGGGTTTGGGGAGTTGTTGCTCGGGATAGCAGTGGACACGTGATTGTTGCGCGAGCTGGTCGACAGGAACACATCCATGATGCATTTGGCGCCGAGGTAAGCGCCATGGCTGCGGCAGTGACGACAGCAGCTGAGCTTGGAGCCACTAGAGTTGTGTTTGAGACGGATTCAGAGCTGCTAGCTGAGGCCTTGGATATCCGGAAAGCAGACTCCTCACCATATGCAGCGATAATTGAAGATATCAAGTTCCAGCTCAAGCTGTGGTTCTCCAAATGGCATGTGAGTGCCTGTCGACGGACTATGAATTCCGTGGCACATGAACTAGCTCAGATTGGTTGTAGTTGTTTGCCAAATATATGTATGGAATGGAACGACTCTGTACCGCCCAATGTGGTTGATCGCGTGCTGGGTGATATGCCCGGACGTCGTTAATCTATAAAGCTTTGCTTTACCCTCAAAAAAATTTCAGATTAATTAGTCCCACCCTGCCGCTTTGCATCATATCCTAGCAGTTTATATACTTTTGGAGTTGGCAGAATCAACAAGGCAACAAAAGACACGAAGAAAGACGCCATGCATCACAAATCGATAGCCCGGAAGGAAGCTCACGAGAAATGAAAGAGGGAGAGGCACAGAAAATATTTAAAAAAAGCAGCATGGATGCCTAGCCTAACGGCTGGTGCTGCAGCATCGACCGCCCGACCAGAGCTAGCTCCTCTCCGGAGGAGACATGGCCGCCGTGGGATTCCCGTCGGCGTAGCAGGGGTGCGGGGAGTCCCGGGCTCCCGGTAGCAGGAGGTCAGGACTCGGGCGGCGGTGGAGGGACGCGGCGGCGGGCGCACGGTTGCTGGGACGTCGAGATCCATGGCGGTTGGCGTGGTTCCTTTGGTCTTGCGGACGAAGGCAGGGGAGAGGAGGTGCGCATGCGGAGCTGCGAGCGAGATACCGGCTTGTGCGGTTTCATCGATTCATATACGTGTGCCTTGGTGATTCAACAAGAGGCAACGGAAATCAAGGGAAGAACGAACCGAACCCAGAGGAGGGACAACGCAGGCTCGGGGTGGCAGCGCACCTCTACGGTGGTGCCATGGCGCTGGCCAGATGGAAAGGAGACGGGACGGGGCGCTGATACGGGGCCGAGCCGTGCGGCGGCGCCACGGGCAGAGGCAGCCGGAGCTGCGCAGCCGGACAAAGGAGGACAATGGATCTCGGAGGAGGAGCGGCGAGCCGGCGACGCCATGGACAGAGTATTAGGAGCTGCCTGGCCGAGCAGAGAATGAGAGAGAGTGGAGGTCTGAGGGGCAGCGGCCTCGCCGGAGTGACGAACGAGCGTGATCTGCTACTGTGGGGGGAGCTGCAGGCTGGCCATGGCGGGCGTGATCTGCTCCTATGGGGGAAGCTGCAGGCTAGGCTTGGAGAGTTAAAGGCCGCCTCCCTGTGCTCTGCTGTTCTGGCTGCTCCTATGGCGAAGAAGATGAAGAGAAAGGGGATCTCGTTTTGGGGTGTATGAGAAGGGCATAGAAACGAGTGGTGGTGTAGGACGGTATGTCTCTTAGATATAAGATGGGTTTTTGTGTGTAACTTCACGAGGACATGTGTACGCATATACTTACTCCGTTTCAAAATACATGACTCATTTTGTACTAACTTTGTACTCCCTCCGTCCGAAAATACTCGTCGGAGGAATGGATGTATCTAGATATGTTTTAGTTCTAGATACTTCCATTTTTAGGCATTTCTCCGACAAGTATTTTCGGACGGAGGGAGTACTAAAGTTAGTACAAAGTTGGGTCAAACGGAGGGAGTATGAGTTTGTTGTCCATATTTGCCTTTAATTGTCTTTCCTGGCGGACTATACGCTAGACCGTAAACGGATGTTCGTTTTGTCCGGATTTTGTTCGTCTGCGTCTAGAAAACAAACGTCCATACCTATCTTTTTTCGGAGGCGTCCAGCGCTACAAACTATCCCAAAAAAGTCCGACCACCCCTCACCGTGTCCGCCGCGCCGGCCGCACCCACTGTGCGCTCGAGCTCACGTGTCCACACGCGCTCGTCCCAAAGCTCGTCCGTGCTCTCCGCGCCGCTCTGCTCGCCGAGCGCGAGGCGCCGCCCCGCCCCGCAGCTGCCGCCGCCGCGCCCTCCCGCTGTAGCCGTCGACCCATGGCTCGTGCCGGCCTGCCCAGCAGCAGTCGGCCATCGGCGCTTGGGGCTCGAGCAGTCCCGCC
>NC_041393.1:589628022-589656650 GCF_002162155.2 Triticum dicoccoides
CCGCGCATGCTCATCTCCGCGCCCGCCCCCACGCTCGCCCACAGCAGAGCCCACCTCTGCGCGCTCGCGAGCGCCGAGCTCCAGAGCCACCGCAGCTCGCCCCACGCAATGCTCGCCCCCGCGCGCCCGCATGCTCGCCAACCAGCGCACCCGCACGCCCGCCACCACGTGCTGACCGGCCATTCCACAAAGGTCGTCGATGTGTTCAATCAGGCGGGGTGGTTCTGGACGCCAACCCGCGGCTCTCGGCGGCGACTACGACGACAGGGAGATGTGTCAGCTCGAGCACAGAGCCGAACCACCGGCCGGGGATGCGCGCTGCGGTACAGATCCGACGTGACTCGACGAGGTCGCACGCGCCGGCATTGTGGGGAAGAAATAGAGAAAGGAGGAGAGAGAGAGGGGTGGATGGGTGAAAGGACCTATCTTTTTCTCCCGTTGCAACGCACGGGCTCTTTTGCTAGTATAATATATATAGGGGTATAGATATAGATATGTGATGCGAAAGCCGCCCATCATCTCCAATTAGAATAGTGTGTCCATGCACGGATGCGACGTGGCCAAATGATGTCTGCCATCGGTATCTCAAATTCAAATCAGTCTGACCTTGTTCAATGTGTATACATTACAACATGCTCGTTTCCAAACCACACCGCGCAGATCTTTGTTATATTCACGCATGCATGGGTTTCAAACATCAGGATCTCTTATTCAAATATTTGAATTCAACTTTACATTGATTATGACCTCACCTATTCTTTTACACCCATACTTTCTTTCGTGCATGCATGCACACACACTACCAGTCGGCATTATCCATCGCACGCATGCAATCTTTTTCTTCAGGTCGGTCTCCCATGAAGGCACACACCCACACACATCCCCCTCTCCATCATATCGGGCATTCTTTATCTCTCACGCATGCATGCGCAACGATCGATGTTCCTCTATGTATGTGTGTATATAGCTAGGTCTTTCATAGTTTTCCACACAAACCGATCAATCGATATATCCAGTGAGGTCTCACCCTCTTTCCCACGTCCACATCGATCAATCTATACCTCTCTATATAGGATTAACATATATAGCTAATACACCCACATTAATTCTATATCCAACGTCCCCCTCTCATCATCCATGCCTTCCGCTTCATCTCTTAGACGCGTGCACAATGGCGAAGACAGGGGGCAGTAAGGGCCCTGCCCCCCCCCCTAACATCACTATATATCAAGGCTAATATGAATGTGATCATTAGACAATTGCTGCTAAAAAAGGTTTAATTTCAAGAATTGACCCTCCTCGTAAAGGATTAGCAATGCTTGGCCCCCTAGCTCATTTATTTTTCATGGCTCCGCCACTGCTTGCAACAGCAAACGTGTTCCCCCCTCTCTCTAAATATCGATCTTGCACTTGTGCATTCCTTCATAGTCTCCCTCCACTTGGCCCCTCGTACCATCTTCTAGCCCCCACCGGATTTTTCCACATGTACAATCTAGCAGACTCCATGGTTGAACTTAAGCATAATGCACAAACCTCAAAACAACATTGGTTCTCTTTTGTTCTAGAATCTTCCGTATCATAACTGCCCAAACTTTTTTTTCTAGTTGAATTGCCATTATTTGTTTTTACTTTATGCTTTACAATGCACAATTCCATGAATCATAAAATAGATTAAGGGCTTCTTTGATTCAAATGATTCTCAAAGGAATTTTGGAGGATTCTAATCATTAGGAATTTTTCCTATCTTGGTTGTTTGATTCATAGGATTGTAAACCAGAGGAATTTTTTCATATGATTCATTTGCACTAGATTTCACAGGAAACATCCCATCCACTCAAACCTCTTTGAAAGAATTCTGCGTTTTTTCCATGCACAATCAAACACTCGTACAATCCTGTAGGATTCAAGACGACATTCCACTATAATCCCATGTTTTTCCTATTCCCGTGTTCTTAGCTTTTTTATAAAAACTAAGAGGGTGCTTGGATCCAAGGGACTTATTTTAGTCTGACTAAAAATAGTCTCTTTAAGAGACTAAAGTTCCAAGCACCCCTGACTAAAGAGGGGCTAAAACTAGTCTTGAGACTAAAAGTTTTTAGTCAGGGGTACCCCTACTAAAATGTGGATTACTCCTCTCTCACCTCATTTAACTCCTCTCCTTTAACACGTGCGAGTTATGGATTGGAGGGTTTGGAGGATAATAAATGCTCATTAACTTGATTTTAGTCTCCTTAGTATTTGGATCCAAGCATGGATGAGGCTAGCATGTTTTAGTCTCACTACTTTTAGTCATGGGACTAAAACATATCCAAGCACCCTCTAATTGATTTTGAATGAGATGAACTATAAGAATTAAACGAAGGGCTACATCAGGCATATATGACTCAGAGCTTACATGCTATAGTGTGGTATTTATTCATAATTTGGTTGCAAAATCTGATGCGTGCAATGCACGTGTACCTTACTAGTACTTCGAGTATGTGCAAAACACGTAAATTAGAATACCAATGGCACGCTACACAATGTCTCTCTTACAGTTCATGAAGCCACGTGGCACATGTGGAGGCGTTGTCGCGACCTCCTTGCGTGGATTGATCACAGTGACGTGCTCCTGGTTCCAGAACAATGTACTTGTCCTCCCTGAGCCATACTGGAGGTACATGCACGAAGCGAAGATGTGCACGCACGCCACACACGCACTCATTCCCTCGCACACACATGCAGGTACATGGGCGGACGCAATTTTGTACCAATATCCACCCAATGTGATAATTTGACGTGTGTAAAGTCGTTCACTTCATTGATGGTCAATTAATACAGCGCATGCAAATTGAGTGGACGTGAGGGCGGAAGAAAGACATTATTACTCCACCGCGCATGCGAGTAGTTAAATCGTGGGTTGCTAAGTAGTACTTCCATTGGTCTCCTTCGTATTTTGTGCCAATTTTTGACAGTAACATAATATTTACGCATTTGAGCAGTGTAGTACTTGAAATTTATGTTCCGCTAAACTTATCGGGAGCCGTTTCGGGCCTCGAAACCAAAACCATCAATTAATCTTTACCTTGTTCCCATCACATTCGAAAGCCTGCTCACTACCAAACCTGAACGTGTTCCCACGATGCAGGTATTAGTACTAGTGCTAGTACTTAGGTTATAAAAAGGGGAACTACCTAACCGAAAATTACTCTACCTTTCCTCCTCATAAGTGCTTCTTCTTCGTCCGTCGTTGCCATGGCCGGTGAGCAGAGCTCTAGGTCGAGAACTACTCGTAACAAGGGAGCGGCAACCAAGGCTGCGGAAAAAAAGAGGGCTCGCCGCCACGCAGAGACCTTGAAAGATCTCTCACGGGCATGCGATGGCTCCCAGGAGCGCCCTAGCTGTGGAGGCGAACATGCGGAGTCGGCAGAGCTGGAGTCGTTATCCCTCGATGGCATGCCCGATCAGCTCAATAAGCACCCCAATAAGCAGAAGGAGTTCATCCAAGGCTTGATGGGAGTTACTGAAGGAGAGCGTCGACGACATGCCCACTGAGCTCAATTAGCAGGGGGAGTTGACCGCCGACTTGGTGATGCTGCTGAAGAAGAGCATTGCCTTGGAGAAGAAGACGACCGGCGAAATCCTGCGACTTCAGGAGGACAAGGCGAAGCTCTACCACGAGATCGACCTGTTGAAGGAGAAGAACGCCGGCTGAAATAAGTTGCATGAGAATAGTAGTTCCTCGATGAAAATGCTGCAAGCCCTCGTCATGGAACAGAAGGAGGAGTTGGCGAAGCTCCACATCGAGCACCCGGCTGCTGTCAAGGTACGTAATGCGGCCGTGGAACAGATGATGAAGGCTCGCGTCGAGAAATCCCGCGCCATGGACAGAATGAAGAAGATGGCGGAGGAGACGCGCAAGGAGATGGAGGTCGTGGAGGCGATGAAGAAGCAGTTACGACTCCGCGGCGAATTAGATCATTTGGGGTGATAATCTTCCTTCTTCTTTTGTTGTTGTGTTTCATCTTTTCCTTCGGGTGTTTCGCCGCACGTGTCACGTTCTCTGCGAGGCATGAATAGTACAATGATTTTTTTGAGGGAATGAATAGGACAATGCTAACAATGAGATGACTAGCAAATTAGATCATTTTTTATCGCCATATGGCACTGGCTGCCGTGTTTTGTGCTCCTCCGTCGCAGTACTGCTCCAGTGGAAAACTTGAGTATACCGCACGGTTCTTTGCTCCTCCTCGATTAGGTCATCGGCGCATTTATACGAGCAGTCAAATCACAAGGCCCCGCCTTCCAGCAGTAATGAGCCGTCAAATCACAAAGGCCCTCACCTCTCGTGAAACCGACCAAGCTAGACTGCCCCGCCCTCTAGCCTTTTAAAAAATGTATACTTTTGTACAACAGTAGTATCGATGGATTGCGCCATGGAGCAAAACTTGAAATTAAAAAAAAGGTGGTACATATAGAGAGTGTTGGTCGCCAAATTATGCATATAGTACTATTAAAAAGGCTAGTCACAATAATGGTGTCCAGCACAACCCACCCCTCAAATAAAACTAAGCACCCTGGAATTCTTTGACAAAACTAAGCACCCTGGAATTTTTGACAACTAAACTGCTGGCTATATGATGTTGGCCATATATATTGTACGTATATAATGTGAAGAAACGAGTGGTAGTACTATACCAACTAAAAGATGAAATGTAAGAAATACTAGTATGTACATACTGAAGAGTTAAAGTAACAAGAAGAAATATAACATAGTTCTGCTGGGGGCCAACACAACACACCCCTCAAATTAAATTAAGCACACCTGAAATTAGACTTTGCAACTATCCCGGTAGACACTGCATTAGAACTACCATGAGCAACAACACTGCCACCTTACTCGGAGTCCTCGTCCACGTCCTCGACTTCGTCCTTGTCCCTCTTCCTCTTGACCGATACTTCTTTGCTTGAACCGCCAACTTGGCTCTTGCTCTTCATCCAACCCTTGTAGATATTGAAACAAAGGTAGCCATCCATTGCAGCGTAGTGGATGTGGTCTATATCTAGTACATTCCGCTGCCATGCATGACGATGAAACGTGTATGGAGGTTTCTCCAGTTTACCGTATGAAGGATGAACCATGGCTCCTGCCAGGGTCAGCACTGAAGGCTGACGAGAGGACACCAGCTGATTCTTTTGGAGGTCGAAGGTGTTGCCTACAACGAGGCCTATCCGACGCAGGACTTCTTTGTCGTTACCAAAGTCTACAGTAACGAATTTGACTAGGTTGCTCTCGAGGAAGTCCTTAAAATCCTGGCACTCAACGTCGGCATGGCATATGTGGTAGACCAAGCATAAGTCATGCACGCAAACCTGGATCATAGCGGGCTTCTTCCTCTCTTCGTCCTTTAGATCCTTCTCTCGTCCCACGACTGTGCTATACTCAACATCTAGCCTAGCGACCCACTCATCATATGAGTCTTCGAACATGCGTCTGAAGCGAGAAAGGCATCCTTTCACCGTCGCGGAAGAACGGGTGTAGATGACGTCGAACTCATCGTTGGTGATGGTTCTAACCTTGTACTCACCGCCGATCGGGGAGATTTGGGACGCCATGGATTTGGGAGGAGGGTTAGGATTAGTGGAACTGCCATAATGTGAATGGACGGGACGACTAGGAGCGAACCGCCGTAGTATTAAAGGACGTGTGGGGATGAGTAGGAGCGAACTGCCAGCGTGCAAACGGCAGGGTAGTGGCTTTCAATTCTCCCATGATACGGGCTTCCGAGAGCCATTGGATCTGAGATCGAATGGTTGCATGGCGTGATTCTAGACCTATGGGTGAATATCCTATCCTGGAGGGTTATTCTGCAAATTTTCAGCAACTTAGCATGCGACCGTTTGATCTCAGATCCAAGGGTTGGCAGCAGCCTGTATCATGGTCACGCCTACCACGACTATCGTGTAGCTCGCGCGGTTGCGCCCTTGGAGATTTAACATGGTGCATTGCTACCTGATGTTGGCATGTCATACATAGTCATCACTTAGTCACTCATACTACAACAAGGTTGGCTATAAGTGTATTTTTTTACTCCTCTCTATCTCTTTCTTCGTACTCCCTCTGTCCCATAATATAAGAACATTTTTGACACTAGTGTAGTGCCAAAAACGTTCTTATATTATGGGACAAAGGGAGTACTAGTATTTATTGCATTTGTCAAGGAGTGACCTCTTCCAATGAAATGGTGTAGCTAAGTTTGCTTCATTTAATTAGCTATAGACTCAAAATTGTCTTTTCACCTAGGTACATGCGCTTAGCACCGTTTCTTCCTTCGGTCACCAAACTAGTCTCTCTCTTCTTGATTAACTTGCCACATCATACTTTTATGCCTATGTGGCAAGCTTAAGCACCTGTAGGAGCAAGTAAGGTGCCCGTCCATTGCACGGAAGAGTGAAATGCATTGATCGAGGTGTTGTTTATTTTGACAAAGGATGTGGGGGTCATCTCATGTGTAACAGGTATCGATAGGTTTCTTCGGATATTATTTCATCTCTAGAGCTCAGAAACATCCGGGTGAAATAGATAAAAAAATATCTTTTGCAAACAAAAGCGTTCAACTGTTCAACCTGCATCCAAAACTTGTGAAGAAATAACTTTTATTGTGCTTTGCAGGAAATGATTCATCATAAGTCTTTCACCGGTACTATAGTAAAAATTCATACATGGAAGATTCTAGACTAAACCATAAATGGATACACTTTTATTCATGCGCGATACTCCAATAGAGCAAGATCATGCATGGAAGTCTCCACATGCTTAGACAGCGGATTACATTGAGCGAAGACTAATGATCAACATTTAACTTAGTAATGCATATGTCCAGGTGAACCTCCTTGGAGTCCCCATGCACATTGTTGGGGGTCAAATAATACCATGCATCTTCCATGTCCACATCGGTGGGAAGGTCCCAGCTCTGCAGAGTCCAAGTCAGCTTGACGTAGCCAGTGTTGCCTCCCACGGACCTCCGAGGGGTAGTAAAAGTGAGCATGCACCTGTACATCGGCCTCGTGTCAGTTTCAACGTTAGCGGCGTCGCCCCTGACCCACACTATAGAGATGTGGCGGCGGCCTGCGCGGGCCTCGCCGATGGCCACGATCAAGAGGAAGACGCTGCCGTCCTCCTCTGAGACTAGCAGGCGGCGCTGATCCTCCAGTGACTCCGGCATGGTGAACGGGTAGCACGTCTCATACTTGACGTTCTTCGCCAAGGGCCAGTAGTGATTGCCGCACGCCTGCGTCAGGTGATGCACGATGTCCGTCGGCGAGCCCCAAATGGCACCGGGCACTCATAGTAGTAGACGAAGGGCTCCTTGGAGGCATCGACCATGCCGTCCATGAAACGGGAGTGGTTGTAGGGGACGTTCCGCCAGTTGAATGTATGAGCAATTTACTACGAGATTTACTACAAAATAAATCATGACGGCTATAACAGAGATTAAACTAATCATGCGGACTAGCATAGTAGATGAACAGATCGAGTCTACGACACAGAGTAGAAACATGAATTCTACCATGATTTCAAACAAGAAGGACAGAAACACATACGGTGCAACGGGAGCAGCACCATTAGTGTTGAGGTTGTCGCCCATGTCATTGAGGAAGAGGTTGCCGAGGTCGGGGAAGAAGTCATCATCGTTGAAGTCGTGGCTGCTAGCAGTCACGAGAGTGCGCTCCCCAAATCTCAACAGCGCCCGCCGAATGGAGCGCAGGAGGGAGTGGCTGTAGGGGACGTTGCGGCCGCCGAATGGAGTGCAGGAGTAGCCCACGAAGCAGTAGATGGTGCTCCTCCCTAGTCTCTATTCTTATCTCTATCTCTACTACTCTTCTTTGTTTTTTATAATATATAGTTGTAGATGTCAAATCGAATAGTACTGCACCGTCCACTGCACGCCCGGCTGAACATGCCTCCTCGCCTCCAATAAACCCGCATGCAAACCAAGAAACCTACTCCGGCCCGTGGGAGGAAATTTGCCGGTTGCCGCGGGAGGGTTATTCTGCAAATTTTCAGCAACTTAGAATGCGACCGTTTGATCTCAGATCCAAGGGCTGCCAGCACCCCGTATCATGGTCGCACCTACCACGACCGTCGTGTCGCACGCGTGGTCGCGCCCTTGGAGATTTAACATGGTGCGTTAGGCTATCTGATGTTGGCATGTCATACATAGTCATCACTTAGTCACTCATACTACAACAAGGTTAGCTATAAGTGTATTTTTTTTACTCCTTTCTATCTATTTCTTTGTACTCCCTCCATCCCATAATATAAGAACGTTTTTGACACTAGTGTAGTGCAAAAAATGTTCTTATATTATGGGACACAGGGAGTACTAGTATTTATTGCATTTGCCAAGGAGTGACCTCTTCCAATGAAATGGTGTTGCTAAGTTTGCTTCATTTAATTAGCTATAGACTCAAAATTGTCTTTTCACCTAGGTACACGCGCTTAGCACCGTTTCTTCCTTGGGTCACCAAACTAGTCTCTCTCTTCTTGATTAACTGCCACATCAGACTTTATGCCTATGTGGCAAGCTTAAGCACCTGTAGGAGCAAGTAAGTACAATAGTGCGCTTTACATGGCATTTTTGCATATGTGGAGGAAAGAGAGGCAAGGAAAAAGTGGAGAAGTGGGCTCTCATGCAAGAGCCAGCCTCTACTACATGGTGGAGCATTGGGAGAGGCACCTGTATGGAGGTGGTCAGGAATCGGGAGACTCACGGCGGTCGTAGCGCCGCCATTAAAATGATAATGGCAAGTCAAATCGCGGGCCCCCACCTGTCCAGCAGTAACTCGCTGTCAAATCACACAGCCCTACGTTTGCAGCAGCCTACTCCCTCGTCTTCTCGCGTCTCTGTTGAACCGACTAGGCGGAACTGCCCCGCAGCCTAGCGCGCAGGAAAATCCCCGCCCTCGACTTCTAAATAGTATACAGTATACTAATTTTGTATCCATGGATTGTGCCCGCGCCATGTAGCAAAGCGTCTAGAAAACGGCGGTACACATGTACGGAGTATATAGCACGCCCGTCGCGTTCGCGTCGCACCCCAGACGGTCGGTCGGTCTGGCACGCTGCTCTCCGAATGGAACACGCGTCATATTGCGTTCGCACACACATGTGGGACGGCAATTGAAAACCGACCATAGGCACACTCCCCGGCCCTGCAAGTCGGGTGACTTAATAGAAGAGGGAGACGAGCGTAGTACTAGAGAAGTGTTGTACTATGTTGGTGCCTGGACGATCCCTGCAAGACACGAAAGATCAGTTCGTCCATGCATGTGACCAGACTCCAGCAGACACGCCTGGATTGGCTATCGTCTACATATCGTGCAGGCTGTGTTGTACATGGATGTAGTTGTGGTAAGAAATCTAAAAAAAGGTTTCTTATCATCTCGCAAAATTATGTGTCATGTGCTTCGGATCACTGCGAGGGTTAAACAACGACAACTGAGTTGGGCTAGTCATTGGGGGCACATGCACGAACAGTGACTACTCGGCTGCCATCTAGGTCAAGCCGGCTATGTTAGTTAGGACATCTATCGACGGACCCCTTTTCAACGAGTTTATCTTTAATTTGAGCTTTGTTCCTCGTCTAGTTTGTCCATTGGGATTCATGTTGTCTCCTTTGGGCAGTGAGGTTATGATTTCTAGTCATGTGGCATTTTTTCGTGTTATATGTTATAATCCGGCGCTTCAGATCAAAATGACGACAACTGCGCCTCCAAGCCACGTGCATGAGGACTTCTCGACAGTCATTGACGAGGTCAAGCCGGCTCCGGTAGACAAAAGAAAACTAGTACTACTCCACTACATAGGTAGGAGCCTCCGCACATGCTTGCTAGTGTTGCTCTCTTCACACTGTCTCGACCTCTCTAGATCTAAACACGACAGCGGTGGCCACACACACTCTCTCTCTCTGCTCATCGCTGGTCACAGATCCAGCTGGATCCTCTCCGCTGGGGAAGGTGAGAAGGTGGAACGTTCACGCGGTCGTCCTTGGCGACAGCTCTTACCCACTGCTGGGCGCGTCCCGATCAGCCTGCCTTGCCGTTCTCTCCCAAGCACCGCTGGTGAGGGAGGGCCTCCGACCCCTTCTTCCTCGTTGCCGTAGTGTGGGCAGATCCAGCCTCCCGCCGCCCACCTAGCGACATCCTGGCGACCATCAGGTACAACTTCCTTCGAAACCGGCCTTGCTCTACTTCCCGAGCTCCTGACGTCGCTGCATTTGTATCTTTTACTATTTCTCAGGCCCCCTCGTAGATAGGATCGATTGGATATTCGAAAACCACCTAATTTTTTACGTTTAAGAGGTAAAACTAGTTCATGCACTCGAATCTAGTACTACTTGGTTCAAACAAGGAAGAAAGGGGGTGGGGTGGGGGAGGATTTGTTACCTGAATCTAGGACTTGGTCAAAAGAAGAAATAATGGGGGTGAAAAGTAGCAGAGACTGGCTATCCAACAGGTCTCTAGGTCTAATAGGGAAATAAATAGAAACGCAGTACAAACTCAATATAAACCCGATCTATTGGTTGAAAAAGGAAAGAAAGTGGGGACTGGGGGACAAGTCAACAGAGTAAGTCCAGCACTAGATTTGCTAGCCTCACATAGTATAAGGTGGCTATACCGAACAAAAATGGGACCAAGCCAGATATCCTGTTCTGATGTTTGTTGCCCCGACCCACTCTTATGTAATGCCATTGGTAAAATGTAGCAGTCGCACTGTTAAAAGTAAGGACACGTTAAACCAATGTTGTTTTCAATGTAATGCCTCCAGTAATATGAATCAATGGCACTTCTTTACATGTCCTGCTAAAATTTCCCATTAAGATAAGTTGGTTCTTTTCGTTAGAAATGCAACTGTCCTGGTCCGCCTACTCTCCTGTGCCCAAAGTAATGTCGTATTTAACGGTCGTCATAGTTAATCCTAATGCCCACAGTAATATCTAGCAATGCCACTACTTTAGAAATTGCTACTGTCCTTGTAGGATTGCCATTCAGATAAGGAACATGCTTCTTTTCATTTGATGCATGTTTCATCACTTGTTAGTCACCCTCCAATCCACCTTTTTTGTGCAAACAGAGATATACATTTCACGCTCGATCTTAGTTGAACTGCACAAATGATATCCAAATTATAGTTGAGCATTCCAGGAGCTTCACAACCAACCTTGATGTTGCTCAATTTTACTGCAACTAATGAAGAAGAAGCTCTCTGGGTTTCGTTTTCTGATGGAAATGGAACCGGGGCTGGAGCCCTTTTCTTAAAAAAATTTGAAGAAGAAGCTGCTAGCTCACGGGACATTGCTTAATTTTAGGTGAACTGCACCAAAAGGTCCCATGAATTAAATCATCCATGTTGGTGACTGAAAGAGCCACCTTCAGCATCCCAGTCTAAGCATCCCCGGCCTCCATCCTTGCGAGGCACGGTGCACCTCGTTTGCCACCTGCTCGACCCTAGTGTCACTGATAAATGAAGTAATAATACAGTTAAAATAGAGCGAGTGTCATCTCTATCATTTTATTTCCAATGTAGATAAAGAAAGTGCTTCTCTTTGTTAAAGTATGTTTCATCAACTAGTCCCATTGTTAATGTTTAAGCGTTTCTGCAAACTGGGGTGCTTAATTTTAGTTCATATGTAAAAAATAGAGATTTGAATGTCTCAAGGCGCCTCCTTGTACTACCGTTGTACACTGATGTTCATCACTGGCAGAAGGTGTATCTGGGAGACTTGGGACGATGTCCAGTATGAGGCATACCGTATGAGGCGTCGCAGGGCCCTCTCGCCCTCGCAGCATGGCATACTATGATACTATCACAATATTTTCTTCTATTTATTTTGTGTGTTTCATCAACTAGTGCCACTATAATGTAATCATGCTTTTCCATTATTTGTGCAAACAGGGTTATTCAGCTGCATTTTTGTGGAACTGCACAAATGTACGTATGGAACCGGCATATATGCAGAGTGCAAGGTGTGCCAAGTAAAAATTACCGACACCAACCATGCTGCATGCACGCATTGGCATCCACCACCACCAGTGGGATGTGTGGCGCTCTCTGTGGACGGATCTTTCTCGGCAGCAAATCCTCTAACCAAATACTAGTAGCTTATACTGGCAGTTTTCTAGGGAGTACTCTTTTCTGCAAGAAGCACCAATCTATTTTTCTTTATTTGTACATTGTGTCACAACTTTGACCCAAAGGTCCAGAGCTATTTTAGGGTGATTGGCGTAGTACTTGGAGACTGATTGTAAGCATGATTTTCATTTGCTGTCACACTATTTGTAAGCATGAGCAGGTGGAAGATTAGGTTAGTGTGAAGCTTACCTTAAACCCTACCCCCGTCGTTGAAACGAGGCGAGCGTTGAGGGAACCGTGGAGAACGGCGGGGAAATGACTCCGCGCCATCCGGCCTCCTCTTGCGGTGGGAGAACGAATACTCCTATGGCTCCGGCTGGCTCTGCACCCTCATGAACGGCACACCATACTCGATCAATTCGTTATCCTCTGGGTGCTCAACCTTCGACCTGTACGCCCACTACCTCCGCCTGACTGTCGCCTCGGGCGAATCTGTCTGCTCCATCGCCCAGAGGAGATACTCGATGAACTCGGAGGACTGTGGTGTGACTGCCGCCGAGGAGTACATGTACATCGCCGCCCTCATCGTCGTCGTCTCGCTCTTTCGCATACATTGCCACATGGCCCGCACCGTCCTCGAAATCTCCCACTCATTGTCAAACCAACTAAGGATCTCCTTCAACCTGGCTAACTTTGCCTGGTCACCGCCAGTGTTCTACCTGATTCGCTGCTTCATCCTCTCCATAGATGTCCTTCTAAGTGGTCCGGTGCTAGCTTTGGAAGATGGGAGGAGAGACGTTGGTCTTGCAATAGAGAAGAGGGAGAGGCGAGACAGTGGTTTTGGAATGGAGATGATGGAGAGGAGAGGAGGTGGTTTTGCAATGGAGAAGATCAGAAGAGGAAGAGGCGAGACGATGGTTTTGGAATGGAGATGATGGAGAGGAGAGGAGGTGGTTTTGCAATGGAGAAGATCAGAAGAGGGAGAGGCGAGACGGTGGCTTTGGAATGGAGATGATGGAGAGGAGAGGAGTTGGTTTTGCAATGGAGAAGAGGGACAGGAGCGTGCGGCAGCGATTTAGGATTGGGCGAGAGGGCCGGCGCGCTGTGACTGGATCAAAATCAAAATCAATTTACCATTCAATTAAACTAGTCTCGCTTTTATTCTGGGTCATAATTGACCATGATTTTTGCACATAAAATATATGTTATATGTTGCAAAAATAATATAATTTGAAAGTACATTCAGATACAAACCAAACGGTACAATTTTTGGTGACATGCCTTCACATTTTGCTTGTCAAATACAGTACGTGGTCAAACTTTGACCCAAAATACGCAAAACAACAAAAAAATACTTCCAAGACCAGCGCTGCTCTTCCGCTCTTCTCCTCTTAAACCACCGCCGCTCCTCTCCTGTTCCAATCTAAATACAGCGCCGCTCCTCTCCTCGTCCATTTCAAAACCACCGCCCCTCCTCTCCTGTTCCTGTCCAAAGCCAACGTCGCTCCTCTCCCGTTCTAATCCAAAACCACCGCTGCTTCTCTCCTCTTCCATTCAAAAACCACCGCCGGCGAGTGAAGGTGTTGCGAAGAAGTAGATTGATGGAGGAGTACAACCGATACATGAGGATCGCAGACGGCGACCCTGTGAAGCTAGCTAGGATGTTGGAGATACAGTCTTGGTTTGACAACAAGGACCAACTAGCGGCGACGGCGACATCCATGGCAAAATATCTACAACAGAGCGAAAAGGCGGCGATACTCCCGGAGGGAGTCGCACCGGAGTACATAGAGCTGCTCCTTTAGGCCATGGAGCAAACAGATTCACCGAATCCGATCGTGAGGGAGCGGTGGTGGGAATATCGATCCCAGATGGAGCATCCATCAGAGATTGAAGGATCGAGCATCTACAGGGTGACGTTTGTGAGGGAGTCCTGCCAGAGCGAGCCGGTGGAGTCTTCGTCGACCGAACCCAACTGCAAGAGGAGAAAAGCAGTTGGCCCGATGACGCTTCCCCGCCATCGTCTCCCTCTCCGTTAAGATTGTCTCATGGGGTGGCTGTCTGCCGCCGAGGAATTGGAGGGGGCTGCCTCCCCCCCAGCCCAATAGTGGGGCAAGTTGTGAATTGTCAGGAGGAGGTTAGGGTTGTCAGTATTTGCAGGTTGTGAATTGTGTTTTGTGTTGTGTATTTTGAGAGTACTTTCAGATATGAATGTCTTTTGA
The DNA here is from genome assembly GCF_002162155.2 of Triticum dicoccoides. Classification (NCBI taxonomy): domain Eukaryota; kingdom Viridiplantae; phylum Streptophyta; class Magnoliopsida; order Poales; family Poaceae; genus Triticum; species Triticum dicoccoides. The sequence continues at coordinate 589,642,360 of NC_041393.1, forward strand.
ATTTCAGATTTGCAGTATTGAGCATATGAAGTATTTTATGAATTCTAGAGGTCTATTTTTAGCACTTAAAAATGTAGTTTCATAGGAGTATAAAAGTGCAGACAATGTGATTCTCAGAGAAGAAACTGCAAGTTTCAGTTTCAGATAAGAAACTGCAAGTTCAGTTTCAGATAAGAAACTGCAACTTTCAGAGGCAGAGCATTTAATTAACACGGCCTTTTCAAACAGGGTTAACATCATGTTGGAAGTTTTATTCATGCTCGAAAATGGAACTACCAGCCAGTTAACATCATGCTGATCAACATTCATGCATAGCACATCTTCATATGATGCACAGTCAAAATGCCCACACAATGTCGAGTGTGCGAAACACAGAGAAAACGAGGGACAAAGTTTTGGCAAGTGTTGGATGTGGTTTTGGGCTGCCCCGTCTAGGCTTTCATTTTTAACATGCGCAGCCCACGACCTCGGATGGGAGGTCCATAGGCCTGTTTGTATTTTCTTAGGGCCGTCATGTATTGACCGGCCTATGGACCTCCCATCCGAAGTTTTATTTTTGGCAGCCCAATTTATGTATTTTTTTGAAGAAAACGCAGAGGTATGTTCTATTTTTCTATATAAGAATAGGAACGCTAGGTCCAACTTATGTTTCCCTTCTAACTATATTATATATATTTAAATTATATTATATGTTATTATATATTATTTTTATTGTCATCATATATTTAACAGATACTTACATATGTAAGAAAACAATATCCCACATCTTATTAACTTATAAAAATAGTTTTTTAACAAATAAAATCCTGGATTGTTTTGGCACGAAAATCCTAGTGATTGTGTACAAAAGCTTGGTAAGATTTAAGGACGAATGTGATAATATCACTTATTATTTAAATATATTTATAACAAAATGCTCAGCCCCTTTTTATTTTTTGATAACATTGCTGGCCTGAGGGAGTCCTGGACTAGGGGGTGTCCGGACAGCCGGACTATAATTATCCGCCGGACACCAAGACTACGAAGATACAAGATTGAAGACTCCGTCCCGTGTCCGGATGGGACTTTCCTTGGCGTGGAAGGCAACCTTGGCAATACGGATATGTAGATCTCCTACCATTGTAACCGACTCTGTGTAACCCTAGCCTCCCCCGGTGTCTATATAAACCGGAGGGCTTTAGTCCGTAGGACAACATACATTACACCAATCATACCATAGGCTAGGTTCTAGGGTTTAGCCTCCTTGATCTCGTGGTAGATCCACTCTTGTACTACCCATATCATCAATATTAATCAAGCAGGACGTAGGGTTTTACCTCCATCAAGAGGGCCCGAACCTGGGTAAAAACATCGTGTCCCTCGTCTCCTGTTACCATCCGCCTAGACGGACAGTTCGGGACCCCCTACCCGAGATCCGCCGGTTTTGACACCGACATTGGTGCTTTCATTGAGAGTTCCTCTGTGTCGTCATCGATAGGCTTCATGGCATCTTCAACCAACAACGCTGTCCAGGGTGAGACTTTTCTCCCCGGACAGATCTTCGTATTCGGCGGCTTCGCACTGCGGGCCAATTCACTTGGCCATCTGGAGCAGATCGAAAGCTACGCCCATGGCCATCAGGTCAGATTCGGAAGCTTAAACTTCACGGCCGATGCCCGCGGAGACTTGATCTTCGACGGACTCGAGCCACAGCCAAGCGCGCCGCACTGTCACGATGGGCATGACTTAGCTCTGCCACCGAACAGTGCCTTGGTGGCCGCACACGGATCCGCTTCGGCCACTAGCCTGAAGTCGATCGCCCAGATCGAGGGCTGGTGGATAGACGCCGTCCTGGAGGCTTCAACGTCCACGGCGATGGAGCCGAACACTAATCTTGTCCCCTGCGAAACTCGTGATTCCGAGGCGCCGGACTCCTTGCCGGACTCCGAACCCCCCGCGCCCCTACCAATCGATCCAGATTGGGTGCCGGTTATGGAATTCACCGCCGCGGACATCTTCCAATACTCGCCTTTTGGCGATATCTTGAATTCACTAAAGCATCTCTCGTTATCAGGAGAGTCCTGGCCAGTCTATGGCCAAGATGGTTGGGGTACGGACGACGAAGAAATTCAGAGCCCACCTACCACCCACTTTGTAGCCACTGTCGACGATCTAACCGACATGCTAGACTACGACTCTGAAGACATCGATGCTATGGACGACGATGCCGGAGACGAACAAGAACCAGCGCCTACAGGGCACTGGAAGACCACCTCGTCATACGACATATACATGGTGGACACCCCAAAAGATGGGGACGGCGAAGAAATAACGGAGGCAGACTCTTTAAAGAAGCAGCCCAAACGCCGGCGTCAGCGATGCCTCTCTAAATCCCGCCACAGCAAGAATGGAGATTCCGGCACAGGAGATAATAATACTCCAGAGAGTGCCGAAGACAATCCCCTCCAGCAAGACTCAGCGCAGGAGGATGCAGAAGCAAGCCCTCACGAGAGGGCGGCAGACGAAGAGGTCGAGGATCATAACTATATGCCTCCCTCCGAAGACGAAGCAAGCCTCAACGATGATGAATTTGTCGTACCCGAGGATCCCGTCGAACAAGAGCGCTTCAAGCGCAGGCTTATCGCCACAGCAAACAGCCTAAAGAAAAAGCAGCAACAGCTTCAAGCTGATCAGGACCTGCTGGCCGATCGATGGACCGAGGTCCTCGCGGCCGAAGAGTATAAACTCGAACGTCCCTCCAAAAGTTACCCAAGACGCAAGCTGCTCCCCCGATTAGAGGAGGAAGCATACATACCTCCATCACCAGCGCACGATATGGCTGACCGACCACCCCGTGGTCGTGACAGAGAGGCATCTAGGCCCCCAGCCAAGACCATACCCCGGCATCGCTCCAAAAGTACGAAGCCAAGAGGGAACGCGCCGGACTTGCGAGACATATTGGAGGACAAAGCAAGGCAATCCAGATCCATCTATGGATCACGTGGGCGGCCTACGACCCACAACGAGTACCGTCGCGCCGAATACAATAACCCTGGCCGGGCCGAACACAGCAGACAGCGCTCCCTCGAGCTGCGTCGCGATATTGCTCAATACAGAGGCGCCGCACACCCGCTATGCTTCACTGACGAAGTAATGGATCATCAGATCCCCGAAGGGTTTAAACCCGTAAACATCGAATCTTACGATGGCACAACAGACCCCGCGGTTTGGATCGAAGACTATCTTCTCCACATCCATATGGCCCGCGGCGACGATCTCCACGCCATCAAGTACCTCCCACTCAAGCTTAAAGGACCAGCTCGGCATTGGCTTAACAGCTTGCCCGTAGAGTCAATTGGGTGTTGGGAAGACCTGGAGGCCGCATTCCTTGATAACTTCCAAGGCACATATGTGCGACCACCAGACGCCGATGACCTAAGCCACATCATTCAGCAGCCAGACGAATTGGCCAGACAATTCTGGACATGGTTCTTGACGAAGAAAAATCAAATCGTCGATTGTCCAGATGCAGAGGCCCTTGCAGCCTTCAAACATAACATCTGGGACGAATGGCTAGCCCGGCACCTGGGGCAGGAAAAGCCGAAATCCATGGCATCCCTCACATCGTTAATGACCCGCTTTTGCGCGGGAGAGGGCGGCTGGCTAGCCCGCAGCAACAATCTCCGTAAAAATTCTGGTAGTCCGGATACTAAGTACAACAACGGCAGGTCACGTCGAAACAAAAACAAGCGCCGCATTAACGGCGACGATAAGGAGGATACGGTAGTCAACGCCGGATTCCGAGGCTCTAAACCCGGTCAGCGGAAGAAGCCAATCAAAAGAACCACTCCGGGTCCGTCCAATCTGGACCGAATACTCGACCGCTTATGCCAGATACATGGCACCTCTGAAAAGCCAGCTAACCACACTAATAGAGATTGCTGGCTGTTCAAGCAGGCCGGCAAGTTAATTGCCGAAAACAATGACAAGGGGCTAAACAGCGATGACGAGGAAGAGACCCGACCGCCGAACAACAGAGGACAGAAGGGTTTTCCCCCACAAGTGCGGACGGTGAATATGATATACGCGACCCACATACCCAAGAGGGAGAGGAAACGCTCACTAAGGGACGTCTATGCGATGGAGCCAGTCGCCCCAAAGTTCAACCCATGGTCCTCTTGTCCAATCACTTTCGATCGAAGAGAGCATCCATCCAGAATACGCCATGGCGGATTTGCCGCATTGGTTTTAGACCCAATCGTCGATGGGTTCCACCTCACGAGAGTCCTAATGGACGGCGGCAGCAGCCTGAACCTGCTTTATCAGGATACAGTGCGCAAAATGGGCATAGACCCATCAAGGATTAAACCTACAAAGACAACCTTTAAAGGTGTCATACCAGGAGTGGAAGCCAACTGTACAGGCTCAGTCACACTGGAAGTGGTCTTCGGATCCCCGGATAATTTCCAGAGCGAAGAGTTAATCTTCGACATAGTCCCGTTTCGCAGCGGCTATCACGCTCTGCTCGGACGAACCGCGTTTGCAAAATTCAACACGGTGCCGCATTATGCATACCTAAAGCTCAATATGCCAGGCCCTCGTGGAGTCATCACGGTCAATGGGAATACGGAACGCTCCCTCCGAACGGAGGAACATACAGCGGCTCTCGCGGCAGAAGTACAGAGCAGCCTTCTAAGGCAATTCTCGAGTCCGGCCGTTAAAAGGCCGGATACAGCAAAGCACGCCCGGAGCAATGCCAACCAAGACCACCTGGCGCGATCAGAGCACGCGTAGCAATGCGGCCCCAACGCTTGCCCGCGCATGATCGCAAGAATAACACTCCGCGTACATCATTACACTTTGGAGATACCATGGGCACAGGGGAGGGGGCACGATCGCAACGGACCCAGAGTGCGGTTCGACCACACCGGGGGCTCGCAAGTGTGCCCCCCTTTTTTTTATTTTTATTTCATTTTTCTTCTTTTATGTACACAGGACTCTGTTAACCAGAAGCCCTGTCCGGCGGCGAACCTGCCAAACTCATGATGCAACAGTCAGGGACTAAAGAAGACCGCGACGAACACTCAGGTGGTCTCAATTACGAGCATTAAATTCGATTATATACACCAAGTCCGCAGCTCATCCCTGGAGGGGGACATGTTTACTTAGTCCAAATCCCTTGCTTACCGCACTATTTGTATCAGTCCGCTCCACTAGCAGACTTTCTTTCATAAATAATGCAGCACCTTTTTGATCACAATTGCATTACCTTTTATATATATGCTCATTATATGACATCTTGCACCCGTATATTTTGGTACGGCCTAATACACCGGGGGCTTATGTTCCCCATTCTATGGTGTGATAAGTCCGAACACTTTCACAAGTGCGGCACCCCGAACTTATAGCATTATATGAATCAGCTCTGAATCATGTCTTGGGTCAATAGTTGGGTTTGCCCGGCTCCCACGTTTTGGTGCCTTACGTTCCGTTCCGTCGGCTAAGGTGGCACTGGGAGAACCACTGCGATTGCGCCCCGGTTGAGCCGGGCGAGCGCCTCAGTGGAGAAAGCTAAAACTGACTGGCATGATAAGGCGAGAGACTGGTCGCTGTTCGAGAGGTTTTTTTCGGGTCCTTAAAGACTCACGCTGCTTCGAGCGAAGTTCCGGACAATGTCCGATGAAGGCGTGGATAGCGCCCCGGGGATTCGGTCTTCCGAATACCAGGGGCTTCGCCGAAATTTAAAATTATAGAATTCTATGGCTAAGTGAGAGTGTTCAAGCATTATAAGTCCGGTTGCCTTGTTCATTGTGTTGAGTGCCTCCCTCGATGGACCCAACAATGGGAACAAGAGTGCTCAAGTTTATCCCGAACACCCCAGCACTCGTGGCTTGGGGGCTGGAGCCAACGACTTGCCATCTCTCAGATTTTATAAATGGCTGCACAGAAGGTAATATTTTAAATGAAACAAGCGTTGCTTAACGCGCACATGAACAAAGTTTCAGCGCGCAGGATAATACATAGCAAATTCACTCAAAGATTACATTTCGGGGGCACTCATCCGCAATATTGCGGGCTCCCTTCAGGACAGTTTTATAATACATCTCGGGCGTGCGATACTCCTTGCCCGGCGGCGGTGGGTCCGTGAGAAGCTTCTCCGCATCCAACCTGCCCCATTGCACCTTTGTGCGGGCAAGAGCCCGGCGAGCACCTTCAATATAGGCGGAGCGCTTGATGACATCCACCCAGGGGCATGCATCCACCAGCCGCCGCACGAGGCCAAAGTAGCTCCCAGGCATGGCCTGCCCAGGCCACAGCCGGACTATAAGGCCCTTCATGGCCTCCTCAGCTACCTTGTGGAGTTTGACCAGCTGCTTCATCCGGTCGCTTGGGGGCACCGGGTGTCCGGCCTCAGCATACTGAGACCACAAGACTTTTTCTGTCGAGCTCCCCTCCTCGCCACGATAGAATGCGGCGGCATCGGACGCACTACGCGGCAGATCTGCAAATGCCCCTGGAGAGCTCCGAATGCGGGTAAGTGTCAGGTATTTTACATTAACATGCTTTCTTTGCATGAAAAATGCCTTACCCGCCGCTATTTTCTTTATATCTTCAACCTCCTGAAGGGCCTTATGGGCCTCGGCCTTGGCGGACTTGGCACTTTCGAGAGCCGAGGCAAGCTCGGACTCTCGAGTCTTGGAGTCACGCTCCAAACTCTCATGCTTTTCCATGAGAGCCTGGAGCTCTTGCCGAACTTCCGCCACCCGTGCCTCCTGCTTTTCTTGCTCTGCCCGTTCCACGGCCGCACTGTGTTCGGCTGTGGACACAACATCCTTCAGGGCGGCCACCTCGTTAGTGGCCCCTGCGATACACATATTATCCTGGTTAATTTTAGTGCAACCAAAATCCTTTTCTATAAGGTACCTATTCAAAGTGGTGTTACTCACCTTCTTTGTCCTCGAGCTGCTTCTTCGCATGGCCGAGCTCTCGCTCGGACCGCTCGAGATCCTGCTTCAGCACATCGACCTCCGCCGTTAATGCGGCAGAGGCCAGCAGCGCAGCCTGCAAACCCATATTGACATATTCTTAGCAACCCTGTGCATATCTTGTTAGATCCTCAGTCCGACTTTTTCTTTCCGAACACCGAACTGAGCATCAGGGGCTACTGTCTATGCGGTATTACATTACATAATTTTAACTTCTTACCTCAAAGCCTGTTAAAAGGCTGCTGCAGGCTTCGGTCAGCCCGCTTTTGGCGAGCTGAACCTTTTGAATCACCGCACTCATGATAGTGCGGTGTTCTTCCTCAATGGAAGCGCCTTTAAGCGCCTCCAGCAAGTTATCCGGCGCCTCCGATTGGACGGAGGCCGCCGGTGTCACGGTCTTGCCCTTCTTTTGAAGGGGCCGCTTGCCGGACTCTGGAACCACTGCGGGTTCCGATGTAGAGTCCGGCGCAAAGTCCGGGAGGCTGCCTGACGGCGCCTCCGGAGCCTCCTCCTGATGGGTCCCTTTCTGGGATCCCACCGCGGCGTCCTCGTCGGCGCGTGGGGTAGAGGCAGTCGGAAGTGAATTCACATCCAACGAGGCCAACGACCCGCTCGATGAGTCAGGGAGATCGTCATCGGCCGGACTAGGGACAGAATGCGGCGTTAGAAGGACACTACGTGACATAAAAGATATTGCGTATAAAATATCCGGACACTTACAATCTCGCCGGACGCCTGGCCCTTGGAGGCCACTCATCCTCGCCAACGCTGGTGTTGGCGAAACTGTCCGGGGGGATAACTCTCCCCCTCTTGGACCCTTTGGCCTCCCCTATTGGGGAAGCCTTCCTCTTCTTCTCTCCCCCCTCCGGGAGAGAGTACTCCTCCTCCTCCTCGTCTTCGGGGGAGGAGTCCCCGTCGTCGTCAGACGCCTGATTGCGGGAACTCTTTCGAGTCCCCGCAGCCACCTTCTTGGCCTTCTTCTCCGGCACCACGTGCGGTGCCGGAACCAGCAGCCCTGCTAAGCGGGCATCCATGTGATCTTCTGGCATGGGAGCCGGGCTGATAAGCTGCCTGGCCTTCTCCATCCATTCCTGTCAAAGGAAAGGAAGGGATGAAACCCTCTTATAATCAATTCGATTACTACAAAGTGTCCCGTAATGGGGTTGAATCACTTACCTCGTCAGTTGGATACTGCGAGCTGAATCCGCGATCTTCCGTCGCGGATGCGGGGGCTTCGGCGCCCTTAAACAGCACCCTCCAGGCGCCTTCGTATGTCGTATCAAAGAGCCCGCTCAGCGCCTGGTGCTGTTCCGGATTGAACTCCCACAGATTGAATGCCCGTTCTTGGCATGGGAGAATCCGGCGAATGAGCATGACTTGGACCACGTCGACGAGCCTGAGCTTATTGCTCACCAGCTTCTGGATGCAGGTTCAGAGTACAGTCACCTCCTTCGGATCGCCCCACAGCAAGCCCTTCTCTTTCCAGGAGGTGAGCTGCGTGGGGACGCCAGATCTAAACTCGGGGGTCGCCGCCCATGTGGGCTTGCGCGGCTCGGTGATGTAGAACCACCCCGATTGACACCCCTTGACGGAGTCCACAAAGGCCCCTTCGAGCCAAAGGACATTGGGTAATTTACCCAACATGGCGCCTCCGCATTCCGCTTGCGTGCCCTTCACAACCTTCGGCTTGACGTTGAAGGTCTTGAGCCACAGGCCGAAGTGGGGCCGGATGCAGAGGAAGGCCTCACACACGATGATGAACGCCGAGATGTTGAGGATGAAGTTCGGCGCCAGAACGTGGAAATCCAGGCCATAATAGAACATGAGCCCCCGAACGAATGGATGGAGCGGAAAGCCCAGTCCACGGAGGAAGTGGGGAAGGAAGACGACCCTCTCGTGAGGCCCAGGGGTAGGGACGAGCTACCCCTCGTCGGGCAGCCGATGCGCGATATCGCCGGAGAGGTATCTGGCGTTGCGCAGCTTGGTGATGTGCTCCTCCTTAATGGTGGAGGCCAACCACTTGCCTCCCCCTCCGGACATATTCGGAGAAGGTCGAGGCGAGACGCGCGAGCTTGGGCGTTGGAGCTTGAGTGCGCAGAGATGTGTAAGCAAAGGAGGGAGAAGGCGTAGGTGAGAAGGTAAATCCTTATCCCCTATATATAGGCGGACGAAACTGTGCGTCCCCCACCGGCCTGGTAAAACTCGCTTATCTCCCAAGCGCCACCATCAATGGCGCGGTTGGGTTACCCACGTCCGTCTTGATGAGAATCCCGGAATAAGGGGAACACGATCTCTACTTCGACAAGACGTGCCAAGGAAACCGCTTCGCTAAACGTGCTGAGGTGGTATGGTAAAAAACGATTCAAACAAAGGCTTGGTAGCGGTGTGATGTCACGCCGCGTAATACGTCGGCAGATTGAATTAAGTGTACATTTTATTCTCTCTATGGTGGAATGTGGAATTTATTTTGCAGAGCCGGACACTATCCTGGTGTTCATGATCTTCTCTGGATTATTCAAGGAGGAACCCGCCTTGCAATGCCGAACATTATGCGCGCCGGACTAATCGTCATTGAAGCCTGGTTCAGGGGCTACTGAGGGAGTCCTGGACTAGGGGGTGTCCGGACAGCCGGACTATAATTATCCGCCGGACTCCAAGACTACGAAGATACAAGATTGAACACTCCGTCCCATGTCCGGATGGGACTTTCCTTGGTGTGGAAGGCAAGCTTGGCAATACGGATATGTAGATCTCCTACCATTGTAACCGGCTCTGTGTAACCCTAGCCTCCCCCGGTGTCTATATAAACCGGAGGGCTTTAGTCCGTAGGACAACATACATTACAACAATCATACCATAGGCTAGCTTCTAGGGTTTAGCCTCCTTGATCTCGTGGTAGATCCACTCTTGTACTACCCATATCATCAATATTAATCAAGCAGGACGTAGGGTTTTACCTCCATCAAGAGGGCCCGAACCTGGGTAAAAACATCATGTCCCTCGTCTCCTGTTACCATCCGCCTAGACGCACAGTTTAGGACCCCCTACCCGAGATCCGCCGGTTTTGACACCGACATGGCCCAACCCAACATTATAATTAGAATCAGCCCAGCAAAATCGTGTATTTCGAGAAAGTGCAAATGGCCTGTAATTTTTTAGGAAATAAAATAAATGGGCCGCATGGACGTTACATTATTTGTTCACCCAGCCCAGCTAATGGCTGTAATTCAAAAAATAGTCAAATTGACTATAAATTCTACCGCGCAAAAAAAAGACTGTAAATTCTGAAAAAATAAGTTGAATACGTGCCACATTTTTGGAGGCTGAAATGTGGGCCAATAGGTCGAAGGCAACGCAAGTCATTGTCAATTTAGTCAACAAATGATTCTGACACGTTAGCCGTTGGATTTACATCCAATGACCGGCATCCATCTTCAATCTCTCATCTTCTTCCTCCAGCACCGCCGGGACCACCTCCCGCCTCCTGCTGCTAGCAGCTCTGCTTAGCACGCTTCGCTATGAAGCGCTATTCCACCGTTGGTCAGGCCATCCCTCCACCCCTCCACACCTCCTGTTCTTCTCCACCGACTGCCGAACCACACCGCACTAGAACTAGTTCACCCTCATACACCTCTCCGTTTGTGACTCTACTCCCACGTCTTCCCATCTCCAGTTCGTTGCTGTCCGGGGCCTCGCCGTCGTCCACCACCTTGGATGCACTCGGCGCGGTGTGGTCAACATGGTCAACGAACGACACCATCGGAAGTAGACTGTGTGTGGAGAGGCTGACAGCTGGGTCCACGGCCGCACATAAGGAAATGCCTGCTTATTACGCACAAAATAATGATTCCTCCACCTGACATCTGGGACCCACCGGAAGGGCCTCTGTATTTCGCGAAAAAAATGTGCCCCCCGCTGACATGTTGGACCCACCAGCTATATTCACACTCAAGGAAGTGCCTCCTTATTACGGACAAAAAAATGAATACTCCCCCTGCCAGCTGGAACCTAGCATACTGGGAGGCTGACTTGTGGGCCTACCAAGTTGACGGGGATGGAGGGCTTTGTCAACTTAGTCAGTATGAACGATTCTAGCTCCTGTTACTGTATGATGTTCATCCAACGGCTGTAGTGCTTCTTCAACCTCTGGTCTTCTTGCTCCAGCCGCCCAAACCAGCGTCGGTCGTGCCGCGTGCTCCTGCCTCCCGTGGCCGGCTGTGATGCCGCGGAGGCCTCACCAGCCCCTACTACTCCCACCGCTGGCCAGGCCATCCCTCTACTCACGCACACCCCCTGTTATTTTGCGGCGACAGTAGCCTCACACTGCAGCCGAACCAGTGAACCCTCGTACTCCTCTTCGTGTGGGCATCCACTGCTGCGTCTTCCCCGGCTCCGAGTCGTCCCCTTCCTAGGCCTCGCCGTCGTCCACCGCCATGGTGCTCTCGGTGCGGCGTGGTTAACGTGGTCAAGGAACGACTTCCATCGGACGTGGACTATACGTAGAGAGCCTGACAGCTGGGTCCACGGCCGCAGCAAGGAAGTGCCTCCTTATTACGCACAAAATAATGATTCCTCCACCTGACAGCGGGGACCCACCGGACGGGCCACCGTATTTCGCAAAAAAAACGTTTCCCCCTGACTGCTAGGACCCACCAGCTACATCTTCGCACGCAAGAAAGTGCGTCCGGGCAAAAAAAAGATTCGCCCCCTGACTGCTGGGACCCATCAGCTACATCTTAGCACGCAAGGAAGTGCGTCCGGGCAAAAAAAACGATTCGCCCCCCTGACTGCTGGGACCCACCAGCTACATCTGCACGCAAAGGAAGTGCGTCCGGGCAAAAAAAATTATGATTTGCCCCTCTGACTGCTGGGACCCACCAGCTACATTTTCGCACGCAAGGAAGTGCCTGACAGTTGGGACCCACCTGGTCGAAGCGTACATAGCGTTGTCATTCTGGTCGCGAACGTGTACGTACATACTGGTCGTTGTAGAGGCGCGCACGTGTCGTAGTAGAGGCGCGCACGTAGCGTGTACACGTACGTACAACGGCCAGGGTGCAAGAAAGAAAATACGGCCACGTACGTACATACGGGCAGGGTCTCAAACGCCTACTCGCGCATACATATGGCGAGGGCTTGTGTACATGGCTGGGTCGGAACGGTGAAACAACGTCATCGTCGTGTTCAGGGGGAGGCAACGGAATGTGTCGTGTTCATGGGGAGGCAACGGAATGCGTCGTGTTCATCGGGAGGCAACGGAATGCATGGAAGCCAACCGGCTTGGACGGAACAGGCGATGGAAACGAGGCCTGGCGTACCGCAGAACGGAGGAAACGGCCTTGTGTTTAACCGGCCACAGTCGAAACGGGGTCCTGTTGATCGGGAGGGGTCTGGTGTACCGGAAAACGGAGGAAATGGACCTCCTACGGTCGAAACGGGGGTCCTGTTGATCGGGAGGGGTGTGGCGTACCGCAAAATGGACGAAATGGACCTCCTACGGTCAAAATGGGGGTCCTGTTGATTGGGAGGGGTGTGGCGTACCGCAAAACGGATGAAACGGACGTCCTACGGTTGAAACGGGGGTCCTGTTCATCGGGAGTAGTGTGGCATACCGCAAAACGGGACTCCACGGGATACTGTTCATCTCCACCGTCGACCTCCTCCAGCCTCCACGGGCTACCGTCGACCTCCTCCAGCCTCCATGGGCTCCTATTCATCCAGCCTCCACCGCGCGCTACTCCACCGGCTCCTGTTCAACCACCCCTCCACGGGCACCCCTCCATCGTCTACTATTCATCCAGCCCTCCATACCACGGGGTCCTGTTCAATCACCCCTCCACGGGCACCCCTCCACCATCTACTGTTCATCCAGCCCTCGACACCACGGGCTCCTGTTCATCCAGAGGCAACGGCACCGCTCATTGTTCATCCACCCTCCCCCCCCCGCAACGCTCACTGTTCATCCCAGAGGCAGCATCGATCGGCTTCATTTAGCAGCAGTAGCGAAGGAATCGCTCGATCAGGTTCAGTTAACAGCCATCGATCGATCGCTCGGGTTCAGTAACGCGTAGCCTGCAGTGCAATCGCTCGGGTTCAGTTAGAGCCAACGCCTCGCACACACGCGCGTACGTGTACGATAGAAACGCACATCGCTCGGCCCCCGACCTCCCACCATAACAAGCAACTCCCCGAAATTTTCCTCCCCCTCGCTTCTACCACGGTTTTTTCCATCATGGACGGCCCAAAGAATGTCATGCAACTGCGTCTACGGCCCGCCCAGGGCGAAAAGCCCATTTTCTGTTATGATTTTTTGTCATAGAAGTAGGAGCCCACCACATCTATGATGATACTGGGTTCTGTCACAATTATCGTCATAGAAGTGTCATATGTATGACAAAAAAAAATTCGTTCGGCCCAAAATGTCACGGATGTGTCTTTTTTTGTAGTGACCATATCGGCAACTTTGTTCATTTCCTAATATCAAGTACTTGCTTTCTTTGTCTGGCAGGGTTTGGAAAAAGTTCACCGCACAAGCTCCAGGACTGCCAACGCAACTGCACATTTGACCACCCGAAGGTAAGTACTAGCTACTAGCTAGTTCCACACATCTCCCATTGATTCTAGCTAGTTTCATCAATACCATTTAGCATGCTTGCTTATCAGTTTGATTGACCTCTATTTCTTGTAAAGTGGCTGTGGCAGGAATCCGGGAATGATTTGTGTGGATACTACATTTGCAAGTTCATCCACCACACCACCTATGAGCAGGGCTACTCTAAACAACAAAATGAAGTGCGTAAGCAATAATATTCACAATTTTATTTTATTACCATCATTTGTGTTCAGTTTCATTCATATATATGTATTGACCCCCTTCCTTAAATTAGATGTGGCAGACGCGAGATGAACTACTACCACAAGATCGCATACGAGCAATTCAAGAGGAATTGGCGGGATTATTTCTTGACCACGTCATCGAAAAACACGGAGAATACCATGTGGAAGTTGAGTTCAGATGTTAGGGGACGTAAGAGATCTTATATTGTATATATATATAGGTAGCCAGTAGCGTTGGATAGATATACGAAAACTTGTTCTTCAACCAATCTATCGGAGAAGGAGAGGTCGATCACTTCTCTCTGTATATGTTCATGACGATCTTCTGTACTTAATGGTTTCCTTCAATTGCTTACTAGCTAGCTAGCATGTCGAGTCCTCTCTATACGTAGCGTCGACCAAGCACGGAGATAAGAGAGGACACTCCTTTCTATTAGCTAGCTAACACAATATATGAAACCCCTAAATTAACCCTACAAAACCCCCCAA